>NC_056624.2:197734234-198034234 GCF_002870075.4 Lactuca sativa
ATCCCATTTTACCATATAGACATCTTAAGTAATTTTTAAAATATTTTTATTGGTTGAAATTGCATTGTTCTCCGAAAAAGCTTATTATAACTAATTGATTATAGGTTGATTTTTTTATAAAAGTGATAATAGGGTGTCTAAGCAGTGTCTTATTAGCAACACCCATTTAAGTTACTGTAGTCGGAAAAGTTAAAATTTATTTTGCTCACTTTTATTATACGTAAAAGACAAAACTGCACAAATGGTCCCTGTGTTTAGCTCAAAATTGTCACTTTGGTCCAAAAATGTTTGGACTAGCACCAGAGGTCCAAACTTTTCATTTTGTTGCGAATTTGGTCCGATTTTGTTTGAATTTTTTTATAAAGACGATTTTGCCCCTGATTATTTAATATTTTAATTTTCTTTTATTACAACAATTAAATAGAATTAAAAATAAAAGAAAAAAGAAAATACTATCCCTCTCTCTCTCTTTCTTTCTCTCTCTCTCTCTCACCCATCTTCTTATTCTTCCTCAAGAACGCTAAAGAATATCTTCTGCCACCACCACCATTCGACCGTCGTCCTCCGCAACCATTGTTTGACCACCATCCACCACAACCACAATTTGCCATATCCATCTCCACCTAAATGAAATCAGATGAACAGACACACAAAATCAGATCAGACGAACACACACACATAAAAATGAAATCTGATGAGCAAACACAAATCAACACAAACATCCATCGATTTTTCAACAGATACAACACAAACACACACACATACAGATTAAACACACACACAAACTCGAACAAGACCAACAAGAGATTAAACACACATACACACAAACACCACAATAGATCTAAATAGTTAGGGTTTCAAAAAACTAGAAGGAGAACAGTCGAATTCAACGCCAAACCTTCATCAGTGTAAGATCTAAGAAGGGTTCGTAAAGAGGTGGTGGTCGCCACACCTCAGTCGATTAGGTTGAGTCCAGCGCCGCCATTACTAGAGTTTCAGCTCGCCACCATTACAAACCCTAACCTGTTATAGATTCGTTTCAGAGATGGTGGCGACAAGGAGAAACACGATGGTTGGATAGATCTACATTGAGAACGGCGACGGGGAGGGAACAAGTCTAAACCCTAGTCGTTGCCGCCTTCGACCCCCTACTAGATCTTGATTCGTTATGGTTGTTAACGATGACCGGGTCGTAGAGTTTCATGCTAGGGCTTCTTTTAACAGGAGGAAGAGGAGGAGATCGTCGTCTAAGGATGAGATCAGAGACCCATTACTCGATCTGATTTCTTCTTCTTAAATGTGTTCATTAGAAAACCCTTCATCAGATCTGATTTCATGTATGTTTTCTTGAGCGTGCGTGTTTGGAGAATAAACTTAAAAAATGTGGAGTGTTTGTGTATGTGTTCATGAATATGAATATGTGTTCCTGAGTTTCAATGTGTGTTCTTAAATGTTTTGTATTTGCAGAGAGAGAGAGAGAGAGGTAATTTTTAATTAATTTTTTTAAGAGAGAGAGTGGGGGGTAAATTTTTATTAATTTTTTAATCATAAAAATATATATATAAATAAATAAACTGAAAAAACAAAAAAGAAGGGTAAAATCGTCATTTCAAAAAAGTTTAAAGAAAATTGGACCAAACTCGCAATAAAATGAAAGCTTTGGACCTGTGGTGCTAGTCCAAACCTTTTTGGACCAAAGTATCATTTTTCAGCAAACCACGGGGACCATTTGTGCAGTTTAGTCTACGTAAAATGATCCAAAAATAACCTATTGATTTATAACATTTTAAAAAATCTCACTTTTTTTATTTTAATTTTATTCCAGGAAAGAAGTGGGTGATAGTGTATATCCATTTAACTATTATTTTATAGACAATTTCATTATATCCCTTATAGATCAACTTTATAAGTGAGACGTCCTAAGTCACTTAGTTTTATACGTATAGTAATAATTAAATAATTAATTCTACATATAATATAAGGTGTATATTTTAAAACTTTTTTCAAAAAAAATATTTGTTTATATTCAAATTTTAAAAATTAAACAATTAATTTAAATTTAAAATAAACCAAATAAGATTTGACATTAATTATTAAGTTTAATTGATATCTAAATTAATTAATACATATAAAAAATCAATCATATTAATCAACAAATAATTAATCAAGTTAAAGACTTATCTCATAATTTTTAGGCTTTTATTTTATAATCATATATTCGGTAAAATATTTGGAAGATAAATATAGCAGATAATTATCACACATAAGAAGATTAGGCTGATAAGCTTCAAAAAATTGGATCTTAACTGAGCTCACATCGTGAGCATCAATGCTCACGTTGTGAGCTGCGACTCTTCCAAATAATTTAGTTTCTTTTGTTTTGATCAATTCACCACAAGCGTCGTGTCTCTAGTTATTCACACGTAACACAAGCAAGAAGGATATTGAGGAGAGAGGATGAAGAAGATCAGAATTTCAGCCTATACTCTCTAAGGTATGAGTGACCGAAAATCATAGCCCTAGGGCCTTTATAGAATGCAGCCAAAAAACCCTACATAAGCTCAAACTCAATATAATAATATTATCTTGAACTAGGTACTTATCCAACTTCTTAATTATCCACCAAGGATAATGCTCCTTAAAACCATCTAAGGCCTTAAGATGGTTTTGGAATGCCTCGTGTTCAACTATTGACCTGAAGATGGTTCTAGAATGTCTTGTGTTCAACTATTGAACAATTGTACTTCAGTCCTTGCACTTTCAATTAATTCTTTTGATCATCAAATTAATTCCAATTAATTTTTGATCAAATATTAATTAAATATTAATATTTCTAATTAATATATTATTTCCATAATATATTAACAAATTATTTATTTCAATTTATTAATCAAATAATAAATTAATCACTCTCTCTCCAAAAAATATTTTGTCCATTGCTAGGTTTGAGGGCAACCCAAAATGATTGTGCTACTATCAACTTAAGTTTATACCAATTATAGTTATGGGCTTAAACATCTAATCCAACATCAGTAACCCTGGAAAGAGTCACAGAAAACAAGTCCAAAACATGATGCTTTATACTAAGATAACAAAACCCATGATAGGAAGACAAGGGTAAAATGACCGAAGTAATTCCAAGATTCTTAAGGTCTAAAGGGAAAGAAATGGTGAATGAAGATGGTGAGGAGAATGAACATGTTATTAATTCTCCAGGGTCTCCAGTAACTCATGCTCTCTGATATTGTGTGACATCCGCAAAATCACGGCCAGAAAAGACCGGTTTGTTTATGCTTTGTTTGAAAATCAGAGTTACATTTTAAATGAAAGTGTTGCGGAATTTGTCCCAAAACAAAAATATGATAAAGATTTATCAAAAGCATTTCCAGAGAAATGTATTTCATTAAAAGACTCGGGATGTCATGTTCGTACAGATCAAAAGCATAAACAGTACAATATAAGCCTTACTACATTATTTCATATCTACAGGCCTATATCCGTAATCCCTCGTCCAAAACATCACACCTATGCTCATGCGCCACTACCTGTAATACATAAAACTGAGTGGGTCAGGCTTGGGAGCCTGGTGAGCACATAGGGTTTTCAACCCACAATAAATAAGTTTATTAATTTCATCGATCAACAATAACCCGATTACCCGTTCCCGTTATCCTCACTTTACGTCCCTAAACACCTATCATAAGGGACCTAGACTAAGGATCATCATCGGGACGGACACTACTGCTAAGGGGATTCCTCAGCAATAAATGTCCTAAAGGCAACCATGTGGGGGATGGAGTACACCGGTGAACATATCGTTCACAAACACCTACAGGTTGCGAGCCTGCTAGTGTTCCACTGGACTGTCTAGAAGAGTCCGTGGTCGTCATCCATACTCCGCTAGATGACAGAATCAACAACATCAACATCGAGGCCTCTCATCATTTTATCACACATCACCTATTGCATCTACCCATGTTTTACCCCAACATTTTCGTAGATATAAAATACATATACAGTTTAAATCATTGAAAACCTGTATAACAACGTTCATCTAGCATAGATAGCAAGTATTCAGATAATATGCACACATAGCACGTAATTTATATAAAATACTTCATATCTATGTGTAAGTTGAAAGTAACTATGCACTCACTTGTTAAGGTGATGATTCCAAAATCGAGCAGCGCTTGCTTCTAACGATTCTATTTTCCTTCGACGAAACCTAGCATTATTATCGCTAAATTTTAGTCTAATATTTACCGTGACCAACTATTAGTCTTAGTATTATTATTATTATATAAGCGTTAAACAATATTTTCAAACCACTATGTACAGACAGGGGCCAGACATAAAACACCGGAGGGCAGGACCATTTTGGCATATAGCACTTCTGAAATCCAACAACCCTATGCGGCCCTTTAAACCAGATTCCCCGTACCGCGAGTAGTTAAAAAAAAATTATAGCGACGCTTATATAAGTTATAATAATAGCTCAAATATTTATTATAAGTTCATAATAACAATACTAATTTTAAATATAAGCTATATTAAAACAAGGTAAGCATAACTTACTTACAAGGGGGTTTTAGCTAGGAGTCGGGCTCTGCAGGGGCAGAACTTCGTCGCTGAATCTTTCTAAGAAAGATTCGTGCAGCGCTTCAGCGCTCACCTTACTATACTAAGCTACAGAAAGAGAAGTCGAATCACGAGGGACCGAAATGCTCGGGGGATAAGGAGAGAAAGACTCTTGAATCAAGAGAATGGTGCAAGAAATATGAGAGCCCAAGGCTCTTATTTATACTAATTGAATTTTCAAAAACTACCCTCCATAATTACTTAATGACCTTTTAGTTATATAAACAACTAAACACCCCTCTATAATACTATTATAAATGGATTTAATGATATTTGTACTAAACTAATGTCGAAAGAACTCAACATTAGTCTTATAATGACCGCATCGTCGATACCTTTCTAATGATATATACATATGTATATATATGTGTACGTATACATGATTTATACTTTATTTTAATACGTAAATATGCTATTATAATTTGTAACTCGTTCATACGAACTCCGTTTTTGACGTTCTTTATATCCACGCGTAGGTGAAGACGTACTCTACAACTTTCGTTTAGACTCCGTCGGCTAATTTTGACTTTATTTTTAAAGTTATATTTTTAACAAGCCGGGACAGGATTGGTCTGTTTAAAATCTCATAACTTCTTCATACAAAGTCAGATTTGGGCGTTCTTTTTATCGATGTTCTTAGTTTAACATATTCTACGACTTTCGTTTAGATCACTAAGGCTAAATCTCGCTCTATCGTAAATTCACTATTCACGCTTCCCGGTATCGTGCCGGTTCTGTCGTGAAACTTCGACGGGTCATAACTTCTTCGTTATAACTCGGATTTCGGCGTTCCTTATATGCACGGAAACCTTGAGACATATTCTACAACTTTATGTAGAGATATCGGGATTATCTCACACTTTAATTTTGACGCTCATTTTTATTCTTTATTAATTATACATTTATAATTAAATAATAAACACATATAATTCACATAATACTCAAATATTTCATCTTTATTGCTTCAAAAAGAGTTACAAGAGTTGACCTAGACTATTACATTGACAAAAATGCTTAGCCCTGAAACCCGGGCGTTACATATTGTTCATCATGTTCTATGTTCAAACACCAAGCACATGTTGCAAGCTTGAACTAAATGCAAGATTCCATTGATCCACATGGGATGCAAATAGCAATGTACTATCATTGATATGTGATTATATCATCTTTTTTACGTGATGTTGTAAAAGAATTAAATATTGAGATAAATGTATACTTTATATAAAGAAAATTTTGAATGCACATTTAGCAAGTAATAATCTGATTTCAAATAATCTAGATAAGACATAGTATCTGAATGTATTTTTTCAATATTATAGCACCCTTAATACCTTAACAGTAAAGCAAGTCAAGCTAGGTTAAGTGTTTGATCTTTTCAACTTTAGCGGTCAAGAGTAAGGTTAAGTCTAAATTGTTTTTCTCCTTTTTTTATTTTTATGTTAATAAATAGACTTTTTATATATGTTAATGAGTTTGACCTATAATGACATCATGTGTTTGACTTTCAGAAAATTGACTTTTAATCTAAATCAAGAGTTATTTTAAATGGAAGTTTAAGTAGAAGATGAGCATAAGAACATGTCGAGGAGAGGAGACTTCAAAATATTTTCAATTTGGTCAAACTTCTTTTGTCTTTAAATTTTCATTTCTAGAACGAATTTATTCCAAATCATTTTAAAGCCTCTCTAAATATTTGTTAAAGAGTATGTGGTCTAATGTATAAATATGAAATCAATAGCATTGTAATTTGAGTAAAAAACTATTCAATATCTGATGTATAACAAGCTATAATTGGGTAGAGTTTACAATGTACAATGATTTAACAAGAATAAATAAAATTTGAGTGTTATAATAAATAAGTCATTGGAAGTACATTGATTATTCTTTATGGCTAAAGATTTTAAAATGGGCTAAAAAAAACTTCGTTTTAAGTGGATGAAATTGCTTGCAACACGCTAAGTTGGATTTTGGTTTTAGTATTCATGATCTTTAGTTTTATTTGTGTATTAAACATATATTCATGAAAAAAAAATAGAACCAGAGAGCAAAACCATGTAGTAAATAAAGCCTAACATGATAAAAAGAAATGTCTAATTCATTGCTCAAGAAAAACTTAAATGTAAGACCACAACCCTAACTAATGAGCTTCATCGAATCCAAATTATGAAAGTTCATTAAAATACTACACATGTATTATACATACATACATACATACATACATACATACATACATATATATAGAGAGAGAGATAATCAAGTTCAACAACGAACTCTCCAAAAGAGAGCGAACCAACGAACTGTGCATCAAATAGATGCATAAGTTTTTTTTTGTACATTTCAATCTGTAGTCCAGCCTTATTGAACGATGTTTCACTTCTAGCCTCCCCAAAACTGGATGAACAGTGAGTACTTTTTCTTCTTAATTTTGATTTCAATTTACTCTTTTGCTTTCCCCTTCATTCTATACGTGTTCTAACTATCAAAACACGTTCATCCATCTACGACGATAAACATTTCTCCGCATTGATTGTTGGATGATTCAATGGTGTAGATCCTAATAGTATGCAACTCTCGAAATCTATTTTTTACTTCATTGTTCCTCTATTTACTGAATCAATTAGGTTTCAAAACAGTTTCGTTTTGTTGCAAATTACTGAGTTTGGGTAATTTCTAGTGGTTGCATTTAACAATGAGATTAAATAGTTAAAATCGAGCACATATTATGTTGAAAACACATTGACTCTTTGCTTATTGTGGTAAGTCTTAAATTATCTTAATGGCTTTGGAAACCTTAGTTGGTAATAGTTCACCCCAACTGTTTGAAAAAATGTCTTGAAGAATGTTCATAGCCATATGGTAATTGTCTTGACTCTTAATGCAATTTTTGAGTGAAATGTTGGACTACCATTGTGTAACATCCCGAATTTCAGAAGTATGATTTAAGGGTTTAAAGTGTAATTTCGAAGAAGGGACTCGACGAGTAGATATGCTTACTCGTCGAGTCGGAAGCTAGACTCGACGAGTTGGTGTTGGAATGAGAAAAACCCTAATCTCGAGGGTTACACCCTATTTAAAGGACTTTATGTCCTTCTTTCAGCCTCCTTATTGCCATTGAGAACCAGAAAACCCTAAGCTCGTGTGTGTGAGGCCTTTGGAGAGATATTGAAGCTTTGGAAGTTGTTTCTAGTGGAAGAAACTTGAAGATCAAAAGGGCTTGCATCAAGAGAGTGGTGTAGATCCCGAATCTATTCCAGTTTGGGCACATCTTGGAGGTAATAAGATGTTACCTTCACTCTTTGGCATCTAGATCTATTCATGGATGAGATTTAGGGCCATTTTGGTATGTTTGAGATCTATTTCGGGTTTGGAGTTCAGATCTGAAGTTGCTACTCCAGATCTAGACTTGTGTTGTTCTAGAATGTCATAAAGCATCAGTCAATGAGTTGTTGGTGAAGCCCCTTTGTCTTAAATCCTATCCCTAGAGTGATTTGGACCTTTAACTCCTTGGTTTCACATAAAGTTTGCAACTTTACGTGAGAATCATGCCCTAGAAGAGTGGATCTACAGTTTGGAGCCCCTGCATGGCTCAAAAAGCCTCTGTATGGATGAAGGACTGAAGAGACTCGGCGAGTTTCTTGGGTGGACTCGGCGAGTCATATGAAGATATGCATGAACTCGACGAGTTGGAAGCACAACTCGGCGAGTCAGTTGAAGATTGCCTTGGACTCGGCGAGTCAGGTCGCAGAACCCCAATCTCTTTTGGTTAAAGATTCGGATTAGTGAGTCGGTTGGCGACTCAGTGAGTTGGACATGATGGAATTCAGAGATCGTTGGACTCGACGAGTCTTGGGGTGACTCTGCGAGTTGAGTCGTGCTATGAGAGTTTTCTGAGTTTGAGAACTCGGCGAGTCGACCGGTTGACTCGGAGAGTAGATTCAATCAGGAAGGTTGAATTTGGCCAGGACTTTGACTTTGACCTGTTTGACCTTCAGGGGTGTTATGGTAATTTTGGATATTTATGTCAATGGGTCATTGATGGCTATAGGTGTTGGAGTTTGGGGCAGTGTTTCGGGATTTTGCTTTCGTGGTTTGGTTCGGCAGTTGCAAGGTGAGTTATCCTCACCATATCAACAGGGTCTAAGGCACCAAGATCGGCCCTTATGGATTTGTATTTTGATTATTATATAATATGTGCATTGTTTCGCATCCTGTTAGTTAGGATGGTGATATGCTTATGTTTAGTGATCGGGTTCAGTCGATATCCTAGTTATAGGATTATGCTATGATATGACCTGGGTAGGTCAGTGTCCTGGTTTAGGACGTTGTTATGCTATTTGATCTGTTAGATCGGTTTGTCTGTTATTATGATAGCCTATGAATGTATGTGCACATGTTGTTTGATTTGGGTGTTGGGTTGAGGCGGTCCTGCTTTGTGCTGAAGGCCAACATACCCAGGGCGGTCCGGATTGACTACAAAACCCAAGAAGTTATGTTAGTCAGACCGAAGGTCCGGGTAGCGGTCCGGATAGGCTGAAGGCCCCGTGAGGCGGTCCAGACGTGCCGAACGCTCAGAGAGCGGTCCAAATAGACTGAAGGCCTGCGAGGCGGACCAGTCAGGCTGAAGGCTCATTATGCTTGTTGTTTGGTTATATATTTATATGGCATGGCTTTGTGGTTGGTATTTTGGGGGATAGCTCACTAAGCTTCAAGCTTATAATTTCAGTTGTTGTTTCAGGTACCTCTGGTATCGCGGGAAGTCGAAGGCTTGATCGTACTGCTCCTCTTGATGTTACGACTTTTATGATTTGATACTGGGATACTCTAATAACTGTATTTTGAAAACAAACTATGTAATGACCTAATGGATTAAAATGTTTTAAAAGTTTAAATTGGTTTGAATTTTTGGGTGTCACACATTGTCTTTACTACATAAAAACTATGTATTATAGCCAATGGTTGTGTTTTGCTACAATTTCTACCTCTTGAATACTAAATACCAAAAACATTAGTCCAGTTTCTTATGATTTTGGAATCAAGATCATTCATTTTATCAATTTGGATTTTGGAATATGTCAAAATATTGGTAGGGCCCTAAACACCACATATCAATTTTGTCATACCAAACACTACAGTTGCACAAAAGAGAAGGGAAGAGCCAAACCAAACATGAGTATTTACTAAAATGACGGGAAAATGTTTGTGATACAACAAAAATCAAGAGAAACAAGATGATACTAACAAACTAGCATATTTAAATACAAATAACAACACATTTATTGTTTTGAAACATTAAAAAAATAATATTAATGAAAATAATAAAAAACCATAACTAGTATAAAAATACATTACAATTAAAATCTCACCCAATATTGTTTTGTTTATTTATGTCACCATTTTCTTTTCTCTCTTTAATATTTTTGCCTAAATTTCTATGTTTTTTTTCCTTTACCATGTTTGCATTTTCTTTTATTAAAATCACCAATTTCAAAATTATTAACTTTTGTAGCTTTGTTGGGAAAGATGAAATAATGAATACTACTGGAAGTGGTCTAAATCTTAGTAGACCTCGATCTTATTATTACTAAAGCTTACATCTACTCTGGTGATGGGTGGTTCATGGATGGTATGGTTATATTTATTATGTGAACATAAGTATATAAAATAAAAATACGAGTTTAGTTATTAGTTCTTACTGTTTTTCTTCTACAGTGTTTCATGTGACCGACCAACAAGGAAACAAAATAACAGACAATATGATGATTGATTACATAGAAAAAGTATATTTTATTTAAGAAAAAAGTTATATATATATATATATGTATATATATATATATATATATATATATATATATATATATATATATATATATATAATCTTACAACTGTTATTAGGCTCTTGGTCCAAAAAGCTATACATAAGAGAAAGAAGAATAATTGGCTTCAGTATTCTTCTTATTCATTATTCTCAACTGTCAAAATATTGGTTTAATTTTCATATGAAATTTAGTTGGGATTTAGCTTTTGAGTTTTGATTATTAATCTTTATCTAGGTAATTTGATAAAATAGATGTTGATTATTAATCTTTTTCCCATTATACCCTTGCCCTTCATGTTTATATTTTTTGCGTTTTGTTTAATTCTTTTGTAATGTAAAAAAATTTGTGATTCTTTTTCACAACAAAGTCTATATGTGTTTGGTGAGACTGTCTCCCGTATTTTAAATAGAGGATGAAAATATAAAATAAAAATTTTTATTTCCTAAAGCTTGACCTCATTCAAACGAATTAGTAACAATGTATATGCATATGCATATACGTTTGTCTATGCATATGTCATATACTTATACTTATTCTTATGCATATATATTCATATACTTATTTATATATATATATATATATATATATATATATATATATATATATATATATATATATATATATATATATATATATATATATATATATATATATATATATATATATATATGGCATATGCATATACTTATTCATATAACTACATATATGTATATACATATTTATTCTTATGCATATGCATATCCATATACTTATTTTTATGTATATGCAAATACTTATTTATATGCATACACATATACTTATTTATATGTATATGCATATACTTATTCTTATGCATATGCATATTCATATACTTATTCATATGCATATACATATATTTATTCTTATGCATATTCATATACTTATTATTATGCATATACTTATTATGTTGCATATCTTATTCATATGCATATACTTATTATTATGAATATGCATATGCATATACTTATAAATATACATATAGTAATTCATATGCATATGCATATACTTATGAATATGCATAATAATCATATTTATTTAATTGTCTTATGCATATATTTATTTTTATGTATATGTATATGAAGTATTCATATGCATATGCATATATTTATTCATATGTATATGTATATCTTTACTCTTATGCATATAGACGCATTAAAATTGTTTTTTAAAAATATTCATGTGCATATATATATATATATATATATATATATATATATATATATATATATATATACAAAAAAAATATGAATATGCATTAAAATGTATTTTTTTTCTGAAAATTTCTTTTTTAAATATTAATTTCGAAATGTAATAAACATTTTTGCTGATTTAAAAAAGTAATTTTTTTTCAAATAAGTGAAAATATACCTTATATTTCAACACTAAGATTTATAAAAGAATTTTTTTCAAAAAAATACATTATTAATGCATTTTTTTTGTATATATATACATTTAAAAAAGAGTGCATATCCACATGCATATAATATTTTTTCATTTTTTCTTTGTATTTCTATTACATATATGTATTTACATGCAGATTGTTTTTCACCTATGCACATTACATAGACCCATAACCATATTTTTTAGATTTAAAGGTAGCTACAAAAACCATAATAAATGATAAATGCTATAATTTAAAATATTAAAAGTATTAAATTAAAAACAATTTCATAGTTACAACTTTTATTTTCTTGTTATTAAATATAAATGTCACATAATAAAGTAAAATATAACTTACAAAAGTTACAAAAAAAATACAACAAAAGAATTGCAGCAACATGGACCAATTTGCATTTATAGTTTCAATCTTGAGACCAATGCAAGAAAGCGAATGGAGGCTACTAATTTACCGATGTACGAAAGTGAATGGAGAAAAATGTTGAAATCAAGGAATGTGTTCGATATAAGAACGGAAGCAATTGCGCTATCGTTTCAAAAAATTTGATAAGATTATATTTGCTGATTTATTGTGTGATATTGTTCAATTCCAAATAATTGGACTAATATTCTGCTGATTTCTTGGGACCGAGTCCAAGATAATATAGGTCTCAATACGGGAATATATACTCAATCGAAGCTTACTGTGAAAAAAACTTGATATTTCTCCATATGTTGAATCAAATTCAGAGTTTTTGACTCATGTAAAGTCAACTTATCTGCTTAGAATATCCTTTTCTAATTTCAGTTCTTACTATAACAACATTGTACAATGAAAAATCTACCTAACCACTGTTACATGGAAGTATATTGCTATTTCTTGCATTACTCTTTATGAATAATGTTTCTCTTTCGATTCAAGGTTTCAATGGTTTCAACGCTCAAGCATGACAACGTTGTTGAGTTGTGTGGTTACTATGTTGAGGGAAATACACGTCTTGGCTTATGAATTTGCGATCATGGGATATTCATATGACATATGCATATTCATATGCATATAGATGCATTAAAAATATTTTTTTTAAATATGTATGTGCATATGCATATGTTTCTTTTTTAAATATGCTTATACTCAAACAATAAGAATATGCATTAAAAATGCATTTTTTTGGAAAAATCTTTTTTCAAATATTAATTTCGAAATTTAAGGAATATTTTCATAGATTAAAATATATATATATATATATATATATATATATATATATATATATATATATATAAATTTAAAAAAAAATAAAAATATATGAAAATATGGTAATTAAATTAATTGTAGATAAAAAGTTTGTTGGTTTTCTCCCTCAATTTAGTTCTCCATTGATCTTGCTTATATATATATATATATATATATATATATATATATATATATATATATATATATATATATATATATATATATATATATATAGGGTTAGGTTATATTATTTTTACTAACTATTGTGTGCCAAAATGCACAGATCTGGACCACTGGATGAATATAATCAACAATCATGATCTGAGGGTCTATGATATTACCATAGGGTAGCATGTATCATATAATTACACAAATTTTAGCAAAAGGGTATTTTGGTCGATTAACCTATTTTAAAAAATGAAATTTTCGGATTTTAAGGGATCATTAATTCCCTTACTTTTTAAAAATCTGAATTTTTCAAATTAATTCTAATTAAATTTTAATATTATTTTTAATAATAACCGATTTTATTCTGTCAGAATGACAAAAAGTCAACAATAAACTAGTAAATATATTTGCGGTTTTATTCTTGCAGAATATTGTTTCATTTAAGATACTTTTTATATTAAACACGTTTAAAGAATTATACAACACATTATCAAGAATAACATTTTCTAAAGAATACGGATTACATTTATTCTTAAAGATTAAAACTAAAAATGGTTAATAAAGAAAAAAAACATCAAAATCTAACAAAAACACTAATCCATTCCAAAAGAATATTATTGTTAATAAACACTTTATACATTTTAGCATAATATATTTTGCAAGAATACACTCTAGTTCTCCATGTTTGTTCTCCTTTTCCACATCAATGGCAGTCTTTTCAAAACCTAAATCCACAAAAAAAAAAAAAAAAAAAAAAAAAAAAAAAAACATAATCAACTTTCTAATATTAAAAAATTCGGAGCATTCTAAAAGAATAATAAGTATAAATTCTGATAGAATGTAGTAGACATCAAACAATTGTAATTTATTCTAACAACATGCATTACTAGTTATTCTTCTAAAATATAACATAACTTCTATTCTAATAGAATTTAAAACATCTTTTTTTTTTTATAAAATGAAAACAACAAAATAACATAACTACACATATTAAAATCTTTTACATTTTGGCAGAATACATTCTGCTAGAATATACTATCGTTTTTCATGTTTTTTTTTTCTTTTCCATATCACCAAGAACTAGGAAGGTACACATAAATTTTTTACATTTTATAAAATTCAATTACGGGTCAAAAACTCCAATAACAAAAATTAACCACCTATAAGCAAAATACTAGACAATCAATTAGCAAGAAGAATCAAAATTCAATTAGTAATAAGAATCAGAAAGCAATCAATAAAAATGACAATCATGTAATCAATAAAATTGAACTTACCTGATGTTAGTGGAAGAATGAAATCCTAAGAACTTAAGTAATGCACAACAGGTAAATTCAAAAAAGAAGATGCATCCATTAATTTTGAAAATCCATTAAAAACCCTAAAATCACTTTCCAGTTTTTGTTTCCTTAAAATGTCAAACAAAAGAAAAAAAGAACAATCATTATTTTTTTCTTATTTTCTCTATCTTTACGTAGACAAAGGAAAAAAAAAACATAGTTTAATTGGTTTTGTATGAATTGATTTCTCGGTAGAAAAAACAAAGAAAAAAACGGAGCCTTTTATGAGAATTCAAAAAGGACTTCTTCATGGTGTTATACAACCATTCATTGAGAGGAAAAGGAAAAAAAAAAAAAGATTATCATTTAGCCATGTTAGCTAGAGATAGAGATGAGAATAGGGAAGAAACTTACCACCGATAAGCTATTTCTTGGTGTTCGATTCATGTCTCGTCGATTGAGTGGAAGTCGATTGCTCTGTGTGCATATGGAAGAACTAGAGACGTGAAAACAAATTAGGGTTACAGAGATAAATGACTGGAAGAAATGCATACGTGATTTGTTTCCTTATTTTATTTCCTTAATTGCAAAATTCAATTAAATGATTTCCTTAATTAAAAAGTACAAAATGTCCAAAATACCCTTAAATGATTTATTTAATTGTTTATTATTTCTTGAATTCTCATTGGTGCATTTAGGCATACAATATTTGCTAATAACATTTGAACCTAGCTCTCTCTCTCTCTCTCTCTCTCTCTCTCTCTATATATATATATATATATATATATATATATATATATATATATATATATATATATATATATATATATATATATATATATATATATATATATATTGATATATATATTGAATACCCCCAAAATTCTTTGACAAAGATGTATGCAACAAGACACGATAGTGTAAAGACTTTGTTTTAATTAAATCCAAAGATATTTACAAATGACAAAAGAAGACTTTGAAGAACAAACCCATACATCAATGACACAGTGTGCCTTGTACGATTCATTTTGCTTAGCATATAAATTCCAATGGTTTCCCAACATCCTTGAGATGTCTCCGTACCCAAGTGATGGGTGAAGAATTTGAAGAATCGGAGGTAATTTTTGTGGAAGTTGCAGTACAAAGCAAACAAGATAATCACTACAACGTTGACGTACGCCAAGGTAACGAGTTAAAGAGAAAACGGAAGAAAAAGAGGAAATCTTCAATGCCAATTAACATTCCAGAAAATAAATTAAACTTACATGAATATGAAGAATCGGTAGATGATTTTGATTTATTTGAAGATGATGATGAAAGAGGTGAGAGAATAGTTCCGCCTCATGTGATTTGGCATCGGAGAATCGTTGAAAATGTTGCATATTCAATATACACAGGAAGAGGGACGACCTTGAAGATAAGAGATTTTATTCTAAATTTGACGGGATTTCTCTAAAATTGATTATCATGGTTTCTTTTTGATCACTGAATAGAAGGTTACGCTTGTAAGGTATACTATTTATATTTTTTGGAATACATTATCGAATCTAAAATTGCAATTTTTGGACAAATGATGCGTTTTCAAAACTGTAGCTCTTAAAAACTTTCTTTGTTGCAAAAGAATTTATTTTGTGTCATTATAAATAAATAGTTAAATACAACGATTAGTAAGTAAAAATATAAAATGCACTTTATAAAATACCCACTCACTCGTTTTGTAAATTATTCGTCGTTATACCTTCTTGGATTTTGGTTTTTACTTTTTATAGTGGTGAAGGATGAAGAACATATTTTCATCGCCGACATTGTGGATTTCACACGAATCTAGTAATGGGTTATACAAATTGAACATATTTTCATTCCCCTATGTTTATAGTAAACTTTGAATGGCTTAAGTATTTTCTTTGTTATATTTTAAATTGTTGTATTTTAACATATAACCTAGGTTGTAATATATTTATGATTAAACAACATTAAAAATTTACTTATGCAACAATATTTTTTAATGATTTGTGAAACATTGTCTGACATGTTCATGGATCCACCCACACCTAATTAAAAGTGGAGGCTTTTTAAATTGTAATATGGAGCACAAAATATTTCCATAACAAAACAGAATAAATAAAAATAAAATACAATACATCTAATGATCTAAGACATGGGCCATCCAAATATCCAATCCACCTGCTTGCTAGCTAATCACGATCTGCTTCCTCTATTTCTTCATCCTCTGGAACACCTCGTAAATACAGAACATTATTACATCTGCATATCAAACACAAATCTTTTTAGCCAAGAATCTATGCACAAAACAGAACATTATTACATCTGCCTGCCTACATACCTGATTAGAATCTCTCCAAGGTTACCAGTAAACTGCCCATCAATGTATTCTTCAGAGTTGGCCAACTGGAAAATAAATAAGATGATGCCATTGAACAACATTAGAGGCACAAATGAACATAACAGGTTGAAACAAAAGTTTAATCATAGCATATACATATACCTGCAAGTTCATGTATGAATCAACAGAGACAAGATAACCTTTGTACTCCATTCCCCACTTGAGCTTCACAATCACAGGCTTCCCAGTCAAGTTGTTCAAGAAAGGTTTCGGATTAACTGGTACAGTCTGCAATGCATAAGCAACTAACTTAAGTTCCCAAATTTTCATCAAAAGTCTTTACTACTATATCACAAAACTATACATTCAGAAAAGTAAATCATCTGCAAACTGTTCAAGAATCAAAAGAAATTCTTTTAAACCCAATCCAACCATCAGCAAAAAAATTACAATTTTCTCCACAAACTTAGATGCTGATGATGATAGTTTATCAGATGCAACTTGCAAGTGAGAGTAAAATGAAAAAACTACATGCTAACTACAACCCTACAATCAGAAACAACTAAGCGATAAACTTGAATCAAATGTACATAATACGCAAATAACTGCTGCACAGAAAATCAAAAAAACCCCCCAATTACCCGGTAAACTTTTGTCAATGTTTTACACAAATGGCACGACTCCCCACTCGAGCCTTATATTTCGAGCGTATATGAGCAACCCAAAATGATAAATCCGCCCCCATTTAACCACAAAGTCTGGCTTATAAACATAAACTGACTCCTAGAGATTCAAACACTTTGATTAGCCTTAAGCTCTTCCAACTAGCAAATCTACCCTACTTGAGGGTTAAGAACACGATAACGATCTACTCATAGACTGGAAACAGTCTAATTATCTTTATACAAGAACGAAATAGAAGGAAAAAAAGAGATACTGAATTCAGAAGCTCGAAGATTGTTACTTACAGCCATTGTCGTCGAGAAAAGGCAAACAGCCGATTTGACGATGAACGTTTAGGGTTTTGACGTTCCGTCAACAGATTATCAGACTGAATGCGTTAGAAAAGTTTTGCGTTTAAATACGTTAGATGTGTTTTGGGATTGTTTTTTAAACCTAGATGTATGTATTTTAGTTTTTGTAGTTGGAAAAGTTAGACTTTATTTTTTTTAAGTTTTATTAGATCGGAGGGTGTGGGTGGGAAACTCTCATCATTTTTTGTGGGCTACAACTAAATCTGCTGAACGTGTCGTGTCGTGTTGTGTCAAGACATTAAACGGATTGAAAGGGTTTGATCCTAACCCGACCTGTTTAATTATCGTGTCGTGCTGTGTTAATCCGTTTATTTTTATGTCGGTTTCGTGTGGGTTTCAGATTAAGATTTAGACCTTGTAAATATGTTGTGTCATGTCGGGTTGAAATATTTTAAAGGTTGGAAAATAGGAGGTGTGGAGGCAATAAGGAAAAAGTGAAACACTGGAGTTATGAGATGAAATGACAAAATTTATAGTAAGTTTAGAAGGAAAAATGAAAAAAATTAAAGTTGATGAGCAAAAGGGACAGGTGACGAGGATGACTAAAATTAAGTAAGTTTGAAAATTTGAATATTATTTCTACATATTGAGTTTGACCCACTACAAGTCTATAACATATAATATATTTATAAAAATATGAAATTTATAGTAAATAATATACAATTAAACGGGTCATATTCGAGTCATCTTCGAGTTGAAAGTCTTGATCTTAACCCTACCCGTTTAATTATCGTATCGTGTCGTGTGAACTCGTTTACATAAACGTGTCGAAATCTTTGACCCTAACCCGCTAATTTCGTGTCGGATTTTCGTATCGTGTCATATTTTGTCAGGTCTAGCCATAACATCATTTCCCCAAGGAATGGGTGGGAAGCTTCCCTCACTATTTGTTTTTTTTTTAAATAAAATTAATTTATTTTTATGATTTATAATTTTTAAATTAATAATAAACATCAAATTTAATTAAAAAGAAAATGCATTTCATAAATTAAATTAAAATTTACAATAAACCTAAGATTAAAAAAATAGAATATTAAAACACACACACACACACACACAAAATCAAACAAACCAACAACCAATGGGAAATATTTTTTCATAATTTTTCATTCTTCTTCATCACGAGCTCGAGAGCCGGTCCCAAGAGATGGTCGGTATTTTCCATCAAGAACTTCATATCCTCCATTTCTTGTCTCTCTGCGTGCTCCTTCTTCCTTGCTTCTTCTTTTTCTTTGTCGAACGTCAAGCATTCATCGAATGTTGGTCGGGAAAAACAACAAAGTTTGAAAACATTTGCAGAGTAACATTTTGGAACTTGGATTGGGTAATATTGTCTAACATTTTGGTATTGAAATTGTAGTGAATATTAAATGGGAGCATCAAGTTGGAGACGATAAACTCTTTGTGATGATGAATCAATAGCAAAAATGTTTCGAGTAGGGGTGCTTAAACTCGAAACATGAGTTTTTTCCTTCCATCGGAGGTTGGGGTTTGATTGTCGGGATTCATTTTTTTTGAAGAAAATAAAGATTGGGTTTGATTGAAGGTAAATGAGTATGAGTATTTATAGAGGTTGTAGAGGATAAAAAAAATTACATTTTAAATGATATAGCCGTTGGAAATAAAAAAAGAAAACAAAAATCAAATTTTACCAAAAGTGCTCATTTCATCCCGATCTAGGAGAGTATATCGGCTGAGAAGTTGGCCAAGATCTACGTACGTGAGGTAGTGGCACGTTATGGGGTGCCTGTTTCGGTTGTGTCAGACCGAGATGTCCATTTCACTTCCAGATTTTGGAAGCGGTTTCACGACGAGATGAGTACTCGTCTTCACTTCCTTTTCACCCTCAGACTGACGGGTGTAATGAGAGGACGATTCAGACTCTAGAGGACATGTTTTGTATGTATTGGATTTTGGAGGTAGTTGGGATACATATCTTCCATTAGCGGAATTTTCGTATAACAACAGCTACCATGCTGGCATAGATCGACTTCCCCCTTCGCGATGCTCTACAAGAGGAAGTGTAGGACCCCAATCTGTTGGGGCGAGGTCGGTCAGAGAGTCATAGGGAGTACTAAGGTAGTACTCAAGACTACTGAGATGATCCATCAGGTCTGTAGCAGGCTCCAGACTACTCAGAGTCGGCAGAAAAGTTATGCCGACAAGTGTCGTTCAGACTTGGAGTTTCAGGTGGGCGATATGGTTCTCCTGAAGGTGTCACCTTGGAAGGGTGTCATCCGGTTCAGGAATCGGGGCAAGCTGGGCTCCAGGTACATCGGTCCGTTCATGGTTTTGGCTTAGGTGGGCCGGGTTGCTTATCATTTGGATCTTCCAGCAGAGCTCAGCCAGATCCACATTACTTTTTATGTCTCCCAGCCGCGGAAGTGCCTAGTGGATGACTCCGCAACTGTGCCTTTAAAAGATATTCAGGTTGATGACAGCCTGGACTACATCGAGAGACCGGTAGCCATTCTCGACAGGATGACGAAGGAGCTGGGGAACAAGAGGGTAGATCTATTGAAGGTGCAGTGGCAGCACCGCAAGGGCTCAGAGTTTGGGAGCCCTAGGAGGAAATGAGGGAGCACTACCCGAAGTTATTTCCAGACACGGCGGACTTCGAGGATGAAGTCTGATTCAAGTGAGGGAGAATTGTAACATCCGTCACTTGAGGTAATAATAATTATTTAATATCTTGTAATTTATTTGTTGGCCATGAGATAGATAGTGGATTAATGAGTTAGGCCTTAGCGAGTGGGCCGTTGTGGTTGGGTTGCCCGAAGACGTACACTGGGTGTAAGCTTGGCGTACATGGGGCGTAATGCAGCATTGGATTCGAGGGGCTCATGCGCGTACACGCAGCATACCAAGGAATACGCGCGGCGTACACGAGCATAGTCAAAACCCTAATTTTTAGGGTTTAAGCCATATAAATACAACATTATGTCCCAAACCCTAGCCTCCTTACTAACCACCTCGGTTCAAAAACCCTAGAAACCCTTTCATACTTCATCTTTGTGTGTTTTTGGCCTTGTGAAGCTTACTTTGGTGATTAGAAGCTTAGAAGAGGAAATGAGAAGTTGGAGAAGAAGAACTTGAGTATCTTGAGCTCAAGGATCCGAGCTTACATAACCATTTGGCACTCATTGGAGGTATAAAGCTTTCAACTTGCCTCATGAAAGCTTAGATATTTGTTAATGGAGTTTTGGACCTCCATAGGTCCCAATAATGGATTTTTATGATTCAACTTCGTTTCTAGGCTTAGAGTTGCCTCCCTTAGTGCTAAATATGTCCCTATGTCAGTAAAGTTTCGATCTTTAAGGTCCTTTTTGTGACCATGCATGAGTTCTAGTCATTTCCATGGAAGTTAGTGGCTATGTTCCAAGTTTGGGTCCACTTGGTGGGTTGCAAGCCACCAGGTAATCGACTTTATGAGTTAAGACATGTTAATGGACTTAAATTTGTAATTTGGACTTAAGGTCTTAAAGGATTAAGCAGTTTTGAAGAATATGGCTTAATAGGGTAGTACGATGGGCGTACAAGCCAGTACGCGCAATGTACAAGCCATGCAAGCTGTACGCTTAGCGTATAGAGGAGTACGCTCAACGTACTCTCATGTTTTGGGCTTCACGTCTTTTGGGCCTTGGATTAGGCCAATCTTATGGCTTGTTAGCTATTGGGCCTTAATGGGCCATCAGAAGTCAGTTTTCAGCTTGAAGGAAGGCCCATTTCGGGAGTTGGGCCCAATTTAGAAATTTAGGCCATTAGTGGGCCCTTAGTTGGCCATCAATGGGCTTGGAAAGATTAGATGGAGTTGGGCCTAGGTTATGGTCCAAATTAGGCCAGGGGTAAAATGGTCATTTTACCCTAAAAAGGATTATGGGATTTTGACTAAGTGTTGTTGTGGCAATGATAGTTGGGGAGTCGTTGGAGTAGTCGATAGAGATTTCTTACCGAGGGATTCCGCAGCCAGCCTTACGAGGCGAGTTTCCTCCTGGTTTGAACGATTCGAAGGCACCAAGGTCGGTTCGTATATGTTTTTATTAGTAGTCGAGTGTCGGCGAGGCCCATTTCTCATAGATAGTTGAGTGTGGGGGAGACCCATATCTCACAGCATTATTTGAGTATGGATATAGGACTGATTGATAAATTTGATTATACTTGTTTGTGTGATACTTGTATGTATGCTTAGCAGCTGAGTGTGGGCAGGGCCCGTATCTTATAGTTAGCCGACTGTCGGCGGGGACTGAATCTCGTAGTTAGCCGAGTGTGGGCGGGGCCAATATCTCGTATTCAGCGGAGTGTGGGTGGGGCTCGTATCTCCTAGTTAGCGTAGTGCGGGCGGGGCGCTTATCTCCTAGTAACATGATTATGTGTATGGTATGTGGTAGTTTGGGGAGACTCACTATGCTTATAGTTTTCAGTTTTGGTTTCAGTTACTTCTGGTAGCAATGGGAAGAGCTCGAGATGATTGCAGTGCACACACCACTTGTTTAGCCTGTGATGTTTATACCCTGATACATATTTTACAAATGTTTATGATATTTTGAGATACACGACTTATGATTTTTATATGATGTTTGATAACTATGGTTTTCTTAATGATTTAAAATGAAATTTTTGGACTGTATTTTTGGGATGTTACATATATATATATATATATATATATATATATATATATATATATATATATATATATATATATATATATATATTAAAAACTATGAGATTGTGTCACATCAACCTTATATTTTGGACAAGAATACATCCATACTGTGAATTAAATGTGTGTGAACAAGATTCAATACGTAGACAAGGTTTGAAAATTCAAACCTTGAATTATCCTTAAAGATCAATGTATGCTTCTAATTAGTTGTCCTAAGGCCTCGCCTATCTCTGGGCCCCTCCCTTGTCTTGCTACTGATGAGTCATGGAACCCCGTCCATACTCCTGCTGATAGTGAGGTACGGGCCCATTCCACCCTCACTCCTTCCCTAACTTGGGCCTCGCCCCTGCTCTGCTGCTACTGAGATGTGGAACACCATCCACACTCTGCTATTGGTGAGATACGGGACCTCGCCCACACTCACCTCCCTACCAGGCACATACAAGTATCACACAGACAACAAGTATAAACTATCACATAAACCATTCCTTGGGCACCCGCCCTCTATCATTGGACCTCGTCCCGAATATCATACTAGCATACTGTGCCTAGGGCTAACCCCCGGGTCTTCTACTCATAACTACATGGGTCGGCATTGTGGTCGTAGACCCATTCATACAAAGGGAAACTCACCTGCACCGGCTGATCTGGCTGATGAACCCACTAGCTGCTGCACGGCAACTCTCTGAACTTCAGCTCCACTTGCTCCCCGAACTACCAATATCAATACAACACTGAGTCTAACTGACCCCCAACAGATAACCAAGTCAACTCTGGTCAAAGTCAAAGTCCTGGTCAAAGTCAACCTCCCAGGTCAACCCTACTCGCCGAGTTCATATGTTCAGAGTCCTTCTATTCGCGACTCGACTCGCCGAGTCAGTCCATGACTTGCCGAGTCTACCGACTACCGAGTCCTGACCTGTCCAACTCACCGAGTCTCCATTCGACTCACTGATTCGAGTCTCAACTCGAAGGGTTTGGGGTTTCGCGACCTGACTTGCCGAGTCCAAGAACAAACTCGCCGAGTCCAGGACAACCTTCAACAGACTCGCCGAGTTGTTCATCCAACTCGCCGAGTTCCTACCCAACTTCATCTGACTCGACGAGCTGTTCATCCCACTCGTCGAGTTCCTCCAAATCTTCATGCTACTCGCCGAGTCCACTCAAAGGACTCGTCGAGTCCATTCAGATCTCCATACATGCAGAGGACTTTTGAGTCATGCATGGACTCCAAACTGTAGACCTACCCTTCCCAAGCCCATTCCTCACGTAAAGTTGCAAACTTTACATGTAGAGAAGGAAATCTAGGCAAAATACACCATAAACTAGGGTTTAAGGCAATGAGGCTCCATAATCAACTCAAGGGCTGAAACTTTATGCTTCCCAAGACCAAAATCGGCTTAGATCTGAAGTATCAACTCCAGGTCCGGCTTCTAACTCAAATGGGCAACTAATCATGGCTAAAAAAGCCCCAAAACTCACAACCAAAATAGATCTAAGGGAAGGAAATGACTTAATACCTTCAATACCTCAGAAAGGCTCCACAAACTCCAGATCTGAAGCCAATCCTTGAAGCTTCACTGATTCCCCTCTTTCTTCTTCCTTCAAATCACCCAAAAATGGCTTGGAAGCTTGAATGCACAACAATGGAGGCTTAGGGTTCGCTTTCTGAATGAGGGAGGCTCTAAGTAACCCTAATGGAGATAATAAGGAGCTAAATAGCGCCCAAAGTCCCGGATTTAGGGTTTTCGTCGCACAGACCATACTCGCCGAGTCCACTTGGCCAACTCGCCGAGTTGGTCCCTTACACCTCGACCCGGATCCCGCTCGGACTCGCCGAGTCGCCCCTAAAAATTAGGGTTTTCTTTCCTTTCTTGGCCTTCAAAACTTTGGGTGTTACAACTCTCCCCCACTTAAACTAAACTTCATCCTCGAAGTTTGCCATGGTCCACCGCCTGCAATTTGCTTCCAAAACCCGCCAATTATCCCAACACCAGCTGCCTACCTTCGCTGGTCTTCCACCTGGTCATTCTGACTAACATAAACCTCGCGGATAGAACCTCGGGTCAAACCTGACCCTAAACAACTTAGAAACACAACTTAGTCAACCGACAATCCTTCTGGTATTCTCCGAGTACTGCACTTGAACTCGTAGGGGTTTACCCCTTCTTTCTTTACACGATTCCCTCGCCTTCCTAAGGCGATGCTCCACATCCAACTATTTCCTTTGTCACTGTGAAGGTCCTATCCTTCACCAACTCCATCACCCCCGGTATTTCTAGTACGGGTCATCCCCGTCAGTAACCGCTGACACTCTCTTCTCTGTCATAACTTGGTGTCGAGCACCCCTCGATTCAATTAACTGAATTCCACCATACACTGCTTACCCGCAGTACTACTGACTGAAAATTTTGCTATTCCTTGTCTGCCTTCCGTATGAACTGAGACCACCCTGGTCCCTACCAACCTATCAATGTCTGGATTACCGACTCCCACTGGTAGCTAGTCCCAACACCACCACTAGTCGCTCCCAGCGACTTCCGAAGAAACTTCGACCACCTATAACTGCTCAATCTATTCTGCCATTCAGGAACTACAATCCTGGGATCCCCGATCCCCTAACTTGACACTAAGGTCCCTACCAGGTCCCACCTGCGCTGCTAAAATTCACGGGCCTCGCCCATGGGTCCCATCCGCCTCTATCCTTCTAGTCCCACTAGTCTAATTACTCTCGCTCGGGCCTCGCCCACGGGTCTCACCCAACCATATCCTGGAGCAGCCTCTCCCAAGGTCTCGCCTCTCTAGGGCTATATAGGCAAACTCCCTATCATTCTCATCCACTACCCATTCCTGATCCCTGATCGATCACTAGGAGGTAAGGGCCTCGCCCCAACTCCGCTATCGAAGCTACTAAGGAATGCTACGGCTTACCCATAGTCTTACATCACCATCCAATGCAGACTGCTAGTGAATGCTACGGCTTCCCCGTAGTCTTACATCACTTTCTACCACTGACTGCTACTACGTGTAACGACCCAAAAATCACGACTAAAAATTTCTTTTAAAACATTACTAAAATCACATTTATAAAAATCGCAGCATAAGTCATAACATAATTTCTAGAGTATTAAATCAAAACATAACATCATTATCAGAGTCAAACGTTCCCAGGCTAACTGACTATGGTGTATGCACTGCAATCTTCCCGAGCTCCTCTTTTGAAAACCGAGTACCTGAAACCAAAACTGAAAACCGTAAGCACGAAGCTTAGTGAGCTCCCCCAATCTACCACATACCACACAATAACATATAAAGCACATACTGGGCCTTGCCCACTGCATCGGACCAAAGTCCGGCTAACTGGGGCCTTGCCCCCTACATCGGACCGAAGTCCAAAGCTGACTGGGACCTTGTCCCCTACATCGGACCAAAGTCCAAAGCTGACTGGGACCTTGTCCCCTACATCGGACCGAAGTCCGAAGCTGACTGGGACCTTGTCCCCTACATCGGACCGAAGTCCGAAGCTGACTGGGACCTTGTCCCCTACATCGGACCGAAGTCCGAAGCTGACTGGGACCTTGTCCCCTACATCGGACCGTAGTCCGAAGCTGACTGAACATAGCATAAACATATCAACTGGCATAAACACATAAATCCTGTCTGAACCACGAAGGCATCAAACATACTAACTACTACATCGGATCGAGGTCCGAAGCTGACTGCTAGCTAAACGGGCCGGCATTGTGGCCTTAGACCCGTTCCTACTGGAAGGACACTCACCTGAACTGATGAGCTCTGCTGATAAACCTCTGGCTGCTACTCGACAATCCCCTGAACCACTGCTCCTCTAGCTCTCCGAGCTATCAATATACATATAACACTTAGTCTGACAGTCAACTAAGTCAACTTTGGTCAAAGTCAACCTTCCAGATCAACCCTACTCGCCGATTCCTCCTAATGACTCGCCGAGTTCATAAGCTCAGGGTCTTTCTATTCGCGACTCGACTCGCCGAATCATTCTATGACTCGCCGAGTCCAACTAGTTCCAAGTCTTGTCCTGTCCAACTCGCTGAGTCACCACCCGACTCACTGATTCGAGTCTCAACTCAAAGGGTTTGAGGTTTCGCGACCTGACTCGTCGAGTCCACTAATAGACTCGCCGAGTCCAAGGCAATCTTCAACCAACTCGTCGAGTTGTTCATCCAACTCGCCGAGTTCATGCTTAACTTCATCCGACTCGACGAGCTGTTCATCCCACTCGTCGAGTTCCTCCTCATCTTCAAGCTACTCGCCGAGTCCACTCGAAGGACTCACCGAGTCCATTCAGATCTACATACATGCAGAGGACTTTTGAGTCATGCATGGACTCCATACTGCAGATTTACCCTTCCCAAGCCTATTCCCCACGTAAAGTTGCAAACTTTACGTGTAGAGAAGGAGATCTAGGCACCATACACCATAAACTTAGGGTTTGAGACAAAGGGGCTCAACAATCAACCCATAGACTGATGCTTTATGATTCTCTAGGCCAAGATACACATAGATCTAAAGTAGCAACTTCAGATCTGGGCTTCTAACTCGAAATGGTTCAAGAACTTGCCCTAAAAGCCCCAAATCCTATGATAAAGGTTGATCTATATGCAAAAGAGGGAAGGTAACGACTCATTACCTTCAAATGCTCTGGAAGACCTCACAAACTCTGGATCTACTGCCAATTCTTGAATCCCTAATGTGTGCCTTCTTCCTTCTTCCTTCAAATCACCCAAAATGGCAAGAAAACTTGAATGAGCAACAATGGAGGCTTAGGTTTTATGGTTCTGGACTATAGGGCCGCAACTGAGCCCTAGGAAAGAGAATAAGATGCTTAAATAGGGTACCAAGTCCCGAAATTAGGGTTTCCAAACCCAGACCTGACTCGCCGAGTCCACTTGCCGACTCGCCGAGTCGGTCAATTGCTTTACACCCGGATCCTGCTCCGACTCGCCGAGTTCCTCCCTGGACTCGACGAGTCAACCCTCTTCAACCTAGGTTTTTTCCTTTCCTTTCTTGACCTTTCTGATCTCGGGCGTTACACTACGAAAACACCCATGTGCCATTAGCTCTCAAGATCCTCATTCCGACTCCCTCGACTCCTACGGGCGATCCACAACCTGTATTCCCAACCACGTACTAACCATTACCATCATACGCACTAGCTGATGAGGAGTTTCTCAAACTCCCAACCCTGAAATCCTTAATCCATCAAACGCTGAACCACTTCTTTTCCTTTTCGGAGGTCGGACACTCTTTCTAGATCTGCGTGCTCCTACCTTTGCACACTCGGAGGATTCTCCCCCACTTCGATCTTGCTTACCCCTTGTTTCTAAATACTCAAAAGAAATCCTTGCTACCATTCCATAATCGATCTGCTGAGGAACCCAAGCTTACCATAGCTAGGGATCTAACCAATCCATTTCTAACACTATACAACTCCGATCTAGCGAGACATACCAAGTCCCTCCCAAGCATGCTACAGTTACTGCATCCTATGTAACCTTCTCCAATAGGGCACATCCCTTCACTACCATTTGAATATCCAAGGTATGCAGATGGCATATAACTCGATCACAATCAAGCGCTCACAAATAAAATACTCATACCGATAATGATGCAGAACCATAACAATATAATCATGCACAAATAAAAGAACTGAAAACAGAAATCGCATACCAGCAACATCCGATGCTGATCGCCTCTAAGGTAGTCATCTGAAGAGCTCTTCTTCCTACCACAGGCGCCTCTGCACGGCCCTGACGTCCGTATGTGATCCTCAAAGTTGCAGGGGCAAGTGTCATCACCCGTCCTGCTGAAAACAAACTGGGGCACTGGGCCTTCTTGTGGCCCCGCTGGTTGCAGTGAAAACATAACAGGTCTGATCCTTGTGAGGTGGTAACAGTACAATCCCTGCTGAAATGACCAGTCCTATCGCACTTGAAACAGCTAGACTCACCAACGCTACCACTCCTGCACGCGCCCCCGTGCGCCCTGCCACACTTCCCGCACCGGCTGCCGTCCTGATAATCCCTCGACCTCGAATCCGATCCCTTGGGCCTTTTTCCCGAACCTATAACTACCTGAACCTCATCCGGCTTCCTCTTCCGGATCTTCTCCAAATCAATTTCCCTCTCTCTAGCCCGAGAAATCATATCTTCCAGCGTTTTACAGTTGGATCTGCTCACGAACTCCCTGATGTCATCCCTCAACATCTCATGGTATCGGGCCTTCTTCATCTCCTCATCCGCGACATACTGCGGTACAAGAAGAGCCCTCTCCCTGAACTTGGCGGTGATCTCCGCCACAGTCTCAGTGGTCTGCGTCAAATCCTGAAACTCCCGTGCCAACTGCTGCACCTCAATAATCGGCGAAAACTCTGCCCTGAACCTGGCCGAGAAATCGCTCCAAGTCATCGCGTCCAACGCGACATCATCCCCCAAAGCATGACCAATCTCCTCCCACCAATCCCTCGCTCTGTCCTTTAGAAGACAGGAAGCGAGTCTGACCTTGTCCCCTTCAGGGCACCGGCTCGTACGGAATGCATTGGCAACATCAGCCAACCATCTGCTGCTAGCGATGGGGTCCCTAGCCCCATGATAATCTGGTGCCCCGCAAGCCCTGAACTCCCGAAATGTCAAGGTGCGCGCTCCCATCAAAGCCATCATCTCAGTACGGAAGGCTCCCGGCCTCTCATCCAAAATCTCCAATATACCCTCCTTGACCGTGCCAAAGATCACAGGAGTCTGATTCAAAATACTGCGCGTAACCTCGGCGGATATCAACTCCCTCATTCGCTCCTCGAGCTGCTCGGCCCCTGAACCCGAACCTGATCTCTCTCCGGCGCCTGATCCGCCCGCTGGTCTCTCTCGCAACGTCACCATGCTGAAAATATACCACAACCACTATCAGAATACTCATCACTGATGCGAGACCAAACACACCCTACCAGGTTCCCGGTCTTGTCTCGGCCTTTCCCGAATCGAGTACGGATCCTCTGCTTTCAGTAGCACGGGCCCATACTACCTTCCACATCTATCCATACTTTCCTTCGGAATTGCTTTGACTCCACCAGGTCCCTTATCCACTATTACTGCTCCCAGCACTATCTCATCCTAGGCTTACCCTAGGAAAACCTCTTACTCAACTCAAACCAGTCCTCAGCTGTTGAAGGTCTCCTTGTGATGCCAATTAGCCATCACCTGGATACCATCACATGTGACGAGGCTCAGATAATCCTTCAAGTAAAAGACTCGTCCCTACAACGGTTGGACTCAAACAAGAGCTGCGCAATAGGACTAAATCCAGCACTCTGAGATTATTCAACCCTGATCACATGTGACGTGTTATATCCACCTAATGGCCAACTCTCATCACTCAGTATCCCACAATGCACAAAGCAAGCAGCATTCCGACAAGGGAAAATCTAACCACAACATACTCAAGCAATCATATCCACATAGCAAGAAACTGAACTAGCATGCAACACAAACTCATAAACTCAGGCATAACCTAGTCAGGCTATCCTACCACTGTCTAATCAGCACTATCATGCAGCGCAAAACACATATAATAGGCACATAAGGCATCATCCCTAGATCCTTAGTCTTAATCTAGCATGCTGTTCTATCAACTGATAATCAAATCATAAACTTGTATGGGTATTTTGGGGTACTTACTTGAGCTCGGCTGATTGCATGCACCACACCTCTTTTCTCTTTTCAAAGTTCTTTTCTTTCTGAATTACTTTTGCTTTTCTAAAACTGTTTTCTTTCCCAAAACCCTCTTTTACAAAACTGTCTTTTCATTTTGAAAACTTCTATACCAATTCCTCGGTTTGAGTTCAGACACACCCGAGAGCATGTCCGAATCCCTCCAACCAAGGCTCTGATACCAACTTGTAACGCCCCAAAATTCAAGACTAAAAATTTCTTTTAATAAAACTTTACTTTAAGCAAATTCATCATTTCAAAACATAAATAGAGTATTAGTTTCCAAAATACATGTTCGTTATCAGAGTAAACATTCCCAGGCTGTCTAAACTATGGTGTGTGCCATACGATCACCCCGAGCTCTTCCCTCCGCTACCGGAAGTACCTGAAACCAAAACTGAAAACGTAAGCACGAAGCTTAGTGAGTTCCCCACCCTACCACATACCATGCATAACCACATATTGCACATACTGGGCCACGCCCGCTATCTTGGGCCTCGCCCACCCCCTCGGGCCTCGCCCGCTACAACGGCCCCACCGCTCCAGGCCCTGCCTGGCTTCGAGCCCCGCTCGGATACATATCTGTTTCACTTAGGCCTCGCCTGTCACAGGGCCTCGCCCACTAACATATAATAGCACGTAAACATATCACATCACATCACATAATCTAAACACATACTAACGGATCTTGTCCTAAGGTCTCGCCTATCTCTGGGCCCCGCCCTTGTCCTGCTACTGATGAGTCATGGAACCCCGTCCATACTCCTGCTGATAGTGAGGTACGGGCCCAGTCCACCCTCACTCCTTCCCTAACTTGAGCCTCGCCCCTGCTCTGCTGCTACTGAGATGTGGAACACCATCCACACTCTGCTATTGGTGAGATACGGGACCTCGCCCACACTCACCTCCATACCAGGCACATACAAGTATCACACAGACAACAAGTATAAACTATCACATAAACCATTCCTTGGGCACCCTCCCTCTATCATTGGACCTCGTCCCGAATATCATACTAGCATACTGTGCCTAGGGCTAACCCCCGGGTCTTCTACTCATAACTACATGGGTCGGCATTGTGGCCGTAGACCTATTCATACAAAGGGAAACTCACCTGCACCGGCTGATCTGGCTGATGAACCCACTAGCTGCTGCACGGCAACTCTCTGAACTTCAGCTCCACTTGCTCCCCGAACTACCAATATCAATACAACACTGAGTCTAACTGACCCCCAACAGACAACCAAGTCAACTCTGGTCAAAGTCAAAGTCCTGGTCAAAGTCAACCTCCCAGGTCAACCCTACTCGCCGAGTTCATATGTTCAGAGTCCTTCTATTCACGACTCGACTCGCCGAGTCAGTCCATGACTCGCCGAGTCTACCGACTACCGAGTCCTGACCTGTCCAACTCACCGAATCTCCATTCGACTCACTGATTTGAGTCTCGACTCGAAGGGTTTGGGGTTTCGCGACCTGACTCGCCGAGTCCAAGAACAAACTCGCCGATTCCAAGAACAGACTCGCCGAGTCCAGGACAACCTTCAATAGACTCGCCGAGTTGTTCATCCAACTCGCCGAGTTCCTACCCAACTTCATCTGACTCGACGAACTGTTTATCCCACTCGTCGAGTTCCTCAAAATCTTCATGCTACTCGCCGAGTCCATTCAGATCTCCATACATGCAGAGGACTTTTGAGTCATGCATGGACTCCAAACTGTAGATCTACCCTTCCCAAGCCCATTCCTCACGTAAAGTTGCAAACTTTACGTGTAGAGAAGGAGATCTAGGCAAATACACCATAAACTAGGGTTTAAGGCAAGGAGGCTCCATAATCAACTCAAGGGCTGAAACTTTATGCTTCCCAAGACCAAAATCGGCTTAGATCTGAAGTAGCAACTCCAGATCCGACTTCTAACTCAAATGGGCAACTAATCATGGCTAAAAAATCCCCAAAACTCACAACCAAAATAGATCTAAGGGAAGGAAATGACTTAATCCCTTCAATACCTCAGAAAGGCTCCACAAACTCCAGATCTGAAGCCAATCCTTGAAGCTTCACTGATTCCCGCCTTTCTTCTTCCTTCAAATCACCCAAAAATGGCTTGGAAGCTTGAATGCACAACAATGGAGGCTTAGGGTTCATTTTCTGAATGAGGGAGGCTCTAAGGAACCCTAATGGAGAGAATAAGGAGCTTAAATAGCGCCGAAAGTCCCGGATTTAGGGTTTTCCTCGCACAGACCAGACTTGCCGAGTTGGTCCCTTACACCTCGACCCGGATCTCGCTCGGACTCGCCGAGTTCCTCCTTGGACTCTCCGAGTCGCCCCTAAAAATTAGGGTTTTCTTTCCTTTCTTGGCCTTCAAAACTTTGGGTGTTACATCACTTCTTATGCATTAACAATATCCCCTAAGTGAACTTAGCAATCAATCAACTCAGTTGGCATCTTCAGATATGAAAAGGTAAGCAATATAGAGCCAGCTTCGGACTTTCAAATACCATTTAAGGTGATCAACGAACTTCTTCTTCACAGGCTCAGGAGCGTCATTTTTAGCAGCATTAACGATGAACTTTTGAAGGATGGTTGAAGGAATGAGATGTTTATCAAGAACTCGGAAGAATTCTTTTTATTTGGTCTTCTTCTTCAGATAGACGTATCCAAGCTTAGGTTCTTCAACCGGACCTTTTGCCAAGATTTGAGCTTCAGGTAGTTCATAAGTTATCTTCGCCAACACATTTTCAGTTTTGAACCAGTGTGTGAACTCGATGTTGGACCTGCAAAATTCAGCTACATAGTCCTTCAGGAAGTTCATGGCAGCACTGTAAGCTCTGATGCTAGAATGATTGGATTGGTGATCTTGGAGGTGAGCATCGATTATGAGAATGTCATTGTGTAACGCCCGCAAATCCGGGCTAGTCAATTTAGAGGAAATAGGGGTCGAAAACGAATTTTCGACAAAAGATTATTTAGAATAAATAATCTTAACCAAGTTGTGTAATATGTCTCAAGGTTTCCGTACATATAAAGAACGCCGAAATCCAAGTTATAACGAAGGAGTTATGGCCCGTCGAAGTTTTACGGCAAAACCGACACGGCACCGGGAAGCGTAAAATAGTGAATTTTCGATAGAGCGAGATTTATCCTTAGAAATCTAAACAAAATTTTTAGAATATGTTAAACTAAGAGCGTCAATAAAAAGAACGCCCAAATCTGACTTCGTATGAGGAAGTTATGATTTTTCTAAGATTTGGCTTAGCAGTGCACGGCCCGAAACTCGAATTTTAGTTCGAGTGGTTTTTGGCTTACGCAACCTAAATGAGAGTTGAAGATCTCATTAATAGGAACTCAACGGTAAAAAGATGGACGAAAACGGAGTTCGTATGAAGGAGTTACGAATTCTTCGCGGTCATTTAACAGTCTAAACGCCTCCTACTGTTAAATTTGAGATCGGTCGAGAATTAGCTGACGGAGTCTAAATGAAAGTTGTAGATCTTGTTTTTACCTACGCGTAGAAAAAAAGAACGTCGAAAACGGAGCTCGTATGTGAAAGTTATGGGGTTTAGAAGTCGGCAGGGTGCTGCTGTAAAAGGGGTGACGTGGCTGAATATGGGTCAAGGCTTTCTCTTCAAGGAAAGCCATCAGATGACGACACGTGGCACTGACTCGGCGAGTCAATGAACCGACTCGACGAGTCCGTCAGGATTTCACCCTATAAATAGAAGTGTCGGGTTCTCTCATTTCTCACACCTTTCCCAACTTCTTTCTCTCTCTACACTCTCTCTCTAGCCTATCCTAACCCCCCCCCCCCCCCCTAAAGTCTAGGTAAACCCCCTAGCACCCGAAGGAAGCCCCGAGGCTCCCGGAGTCCCAAGAAAAAGGGTCTTTCGGCTCGGAAACGCTGCTCCAGCGAAGCCCGGTTTTCGAGAAAAACCCGCTGTAAGTGAGTTATGCCTACCCTATCTTTAGTATAGCTTATGTTTTAATATAGTAACATTATTAGGAACTTATAATGAGTATTTGGGCTATTATTATGAGTTATATTGAGTGTTATTTAACGCTTATATAATAATAATAATAGTCAGACTATTATTTTTTCGCGGTTATCGTTAGACTAAACCCTAGTGGTATTGATACTAGGTTTTATCGAAGGAAATTGTTTTGAGAGTATCGAAGTGCTGTCCGAGTGCTGAGTCACCACCTTTCAGGTGAGTGCATAGTTACTTTCAGCTTACACATAGATATGAAGTATTTTATCATAAATTACGTGCTTGTTATATGTGTAACGCCCGGGTTTCAGGGCTAAGCATTTTTGTCAATGTAATAGTCTAGGTCAACTCTTGTAACTCTTTTTGAAGTAATAAAGATGAAATATTTGAGTATTATGTGAATTATATGTGTTTATTATTTAATTATAAATATATAATTAATAAAGAATAAAAATGAGCGTCAAAATTAAAGTGTGAGATAATCCCGATATCTCTACATAAAGTTGTAGAATATGTCTCAAGGTTTCCGTGCATATAAGGAACACCGAAATCCGAGTTATAACGAAGAAGTTATGACCCGTCGAAGTTTCACGACAGAACCAGCACGATACCGGGAAGCGTGAATAGTGAATTTACGATAGAGCGAGATTTAGCCTTAGTGATCTAAACGAAAGTCGTAGAATATGTTAAACTAAGAACATCGATAAAAAGAACGCCCAAATCTGACTTCGTATGAAGAAGTTATGAGATTTTAAACAGACCAATCCTGTCCCGGCTTGTTAAAAATATAACTTTAAAAATAAAGTCAAAATTAGCCGACGGAGTCTAAACGAAAGTTGTAGAGTACGTCTTCACCTACGCGTGGATATAAAGAACGTCAAAAACGGAGTTCGTATGAACGAGTTACAAATTATAATAGCATATTTACGTATTAAAATAAAGTATAAATCATGTATACGTACACATATATATACATATGTATATATCATTAGAAAGGTATCGACGATGCGGTCATTATAAGACTAATGTTGAGTTCTTTTGACATTAGTTTAGTACAAATATCATTAAATCCATTTATAATAGTATTATAGAGGGGTGTTTAGTTGTTTATATAACTAAAAGGTCATTAAGTAATTATGGATGTGTAGCACCTGGTTTCCGGTATGTGAATTTTATTTGAGCATTGCCCTAATTTAGCCTCAGACTCGGCGAGTCATAGGGCCCGACTCGCCGAGTAGGGACGAGACTCAGGACGCGTTTTAAGTAGGCGACTCGACGAGTCCATACCCTGGACTCGGCGAGTCACCGCTGCGGGATGAAACCCTAAGTTTCAAGGGTTTGCCCCCTATTTAAACTCTCATTCCGCCCCAACTCGTCCCCATTCACCCCCAGAACTCCCCCTACATCGTTTTCCCTTGTTTTCTTGAGAGTTTGAGGTGTTCTTGGTGTGTTCTTGAAGGTTTTGAAGAGTAAGAGGAGTAGATCAAGAAGAGGAGAAGGAGATCAGCCATCCTTGTGTCATTTCAACATTTCCTTTGAGGTATAACCCGTTTTCCCCTTGATTCTATGCTTAAAACTTCATTTGGGTCCTTCTTGGTCAATTCCCCAAGTTTGCATGTTCATTATATGTTGTAATAAGGCGTTTGGCCTTTGGATCTATGTAAGATTGAGCTCCAGGAGCTCAGATCTGTTAGCTTTTTGGCCTCATGAGGCTTGTTAGCCCTAGATCTACCATTTTGAGCCTTATAATCCATATTGGTGAATATCCACACGTAAAGTTGGAAACTTTACGTGTGATTCGTGTCCTAGAAGTCCAGATCTATGAGTGGCATGGTCTGGAACCGAGCAAATCGGTATATTTAAGGAGTGCATGGCGACGACTCGGCGAGTCGCATAGGTGACTCGGCGAGTCTGGTCGCGAGTCACCGAATTGGTCCCTTCTTCATGTGTCGAGTTGAGCCTTGAGTCACAGGGGGTGACTCGGTGAGTTGGGAGCTGAACTCACCCATGTAAGGACTCGGCGAGTCAATGCCCTGACTCGGCGAGTCCAAGGCAATCTTCATAGCTCAAGAACAGACTCGGCGAGTTGTTCATACAACTCGGCGAGTCTTAGCATAAAGTGTTCATCGGATGAAGATGAACTCGACGAGTTGTTCATACAACTCGGCGAGTAGGATGAAGGTGTTGAATGGCAGTTAGAAGGCGAACTCGTCGAGTCATATCCCGACTCGACGAGTAGAACCAGGGACCCAGGACATTGGTATTGCTAGGGACTCGGCGAGTGGTGATCCACTCGGCGAGTCGGGTCAACTGAAAGTTGACTCCAGCTTTGGCTTAGAGTTAATCCAGGGGTAAAATGGTCATTTTACCTAAAGGACAGTTAGCAGTGTTTGATTGAGTATGTCGTGGAAATTGCAGCCGGAGGACTCCCGGAGCAGCAGCAGTCAGTTAGTTCCCGATCAGTTCAGCAGTTACTTTGAGGTGAGTTACCTTCCAGTAGCGGTGGGTCTAAGGCCACAATGCCGACCCACCAGTAGGAGTTGTATGATAGATGATTGTCTTTGTGATATCATCTAAGTTCGCTAGTACCTGACATGTTATATGCTAGCATGATATGCTGTATGTGATAGTAGTAGAGTTTGGTTGTTCGGACCGAAGGGTAGTCAGACACCCCAGATACGTCTGACAGTATGTGACGATATGTATGCATGCTGGCTTGTTATGTTATATGTGATCGTAGTAGTAGGGGTGAAATAGTCCCCGAGGATCGGTTGTTAGGACCGATGGGTAGTCAGCACCCCAGAATGGCTTGACACGGGTAAGACGGCACCCCAGAATGGCCGTATGGGTAGGTCGGCACCCCAGAATGGCCGTACCGGGTAGTCAGGCACCCCAGAATAGCCTGGCAGTATATACGTTATGTGTTTGTATGGTATGCGGTACGTTGGGGGAACTCACTAAGCTTTGTGCTTACGTTTACAGTTTTGTTTTCAGGTACCTCTGCATCGAAGGGGAAGGAGCCGGCGCGGTAGCGGCACGTCATACACACACTCTTCGGTTTCCGCATTTATGAGATTTACTGGGATTGTACTCTGATATTTGAAGGGATGTACGGTTTGGCTTTTGAGAACATGGTTGCAATGTGTTATGATGTGAACAAACAATGTTTCTTTTTATTTAGACAATGTTTTTATTTATTAATGTTTTCTAAAGTAATATCAAAAAAAAATTTTGGGTCGTTACAAGTTGGTATCAGAGCCCTGGTTTGAGGGATTCGGACACGCCTTCGGGAGTGTTTGGACTCAAACCGAGGGATTGAAAGATTTTTCCAAAAGAAATTATTTTTTTAAAACCCGGAAAAGAGTCACGAGAAAGAGTAAAGTGTGTGACGTGCGCGACCGGCCGAGCTCAAGTAAGTATTCCCCATAGTACCCATACAAGTTTATGTTACGTTTATCAGCTTTATGAATATTGCATGCTAGAATAGGCTAAGGATCTAGGAGTGATGCCTTATGTGCCTGTTTATTTGTTACAGCTTATTGAATATTGCATGTTAGAATTGAGTAGACAGCAGTAGGGTAGCCTGTTTAGGTTATGCCTGATAGTATGAGCTTAGCATCCTATGTTAAGTGTCGTTTCTTGTTCTAAGAACAGTTTTGGCTTGAGTCTGTTTTTCCTTATCCGAATGCTGCTTGCTTCGTGCTCGGTGGGATTCTGAGTAATGGGAGTGAGCCACTAGGTAAACACGTCACACCACATGTAATCGGGGTTGAATAATCCCAAGGTGTTGGAACTGGCCCTATTGCGCAACTCTTGTTTGAGTCCAACCGTTGTAGGGACGGGCCTTTTACTTGAAGGATGATCTAATCCTCATCACAGGTGGTGGTGTTTAGGTGGTGGCTAACTGGCATTATGAGGAGACCTACAGCAGCTGAGGACCAGTTGTGATGAACTTGAGTTCTCCCTAGGGCAAGCCTAGGGTGAGAATGTCGGAGAGTAGCAGTAGTAGAGGGGAGTTGGTGGAGTCGAGGAATTCCTCGGAGAAGGTACGGATAGATGTGGAAGGTAGTATGGGCCCGTACTACTGAAAGCAGAGGATCCGTACCCGAGCCGAGGAAGGCCAAGACGAGACCAAGGAACCTGTAAGTAGTTGAGATCCCTCAGAAAGTAGCATTACCACTAATGATTATTATTGATGTTTTGCAGAATGGTGGTACTTCGATCGAGACCGACAGATGGCGGGTCAGGAGAGGGGTCAGGTTCGGGATCTGGCACCGAGCCGATTGAGGAGAGGCTACGTGAGTTCATCACGTCGGAGATCACTAGGGGCATCCTTGAGTCGACCCCCATCATCTTTGGGTCGATCAAGGAAGGGATCGTGGAGATGATGGAGGATCGCCTACGGGCATTCAGGAGCGACTTGGCCTCTAGCCAGTCAGGATCTCGCACACTGTCCTTCAAGGACTTCAGGAGCAGTGGTGCGCCGGATTTCCATGGGGTGAAGGACCCCATTGTTGCCAGGCGGTGGATTGCGGATATCGAGTCCGCCCAGTTGATCAGCTTCTACCCCGAGGGGTCGAAGGTGAGGTACGCAGCAGGGTGTTTACGGGACCGGGCCCGAGATTGGTGGGAGTCAGTGGGTGACTCGATGGGAGCCTCGGCTATCGAGGCAATGACCTGGTCGGACTTTGTGGCTAGGTTCAGGGCAGAGTTTGCGCCAGCGGTCGAGCTTCAGCAGCTGGCCAGGGAGTTCTTAGACATGAGGCAGACGACAGAGACCGTGGCGGAGATCACCGCCAAGTTTCGGGAGAGGGCTTTATTGGTGCCCCAGTATGCAGGTGACGAGGATATGAGGAGGACTCGTTACCATGATATGCTACGAGCTGACATTCGGGAGCATGTTAGTTTTTCGGCTTGCCCTACCCTGGACTCCATGATTGCCAGGGCTAGGGAGAGAGAGATAGATTTGGAGCACATCCGGAAACGGAAATTTGAGGATGGTCAGTCATCGGGGGCTTCGGGGAAGAAGCCCAAGGGATCAGATGGGAGGCCGAAAGGCCAGTCGGGACCGAGCCGCTGCAGGAGGTGCGGCAGGCCGCACGAGGGGGCGTGCAGGATGGGATCGTCAGGCTGCTACAAGTGCGGCAAGTTTGGGCATATCAGCAGGGATTGCACTGCTCCTGCGACCGTTATTCAGACATCGGAGTTGCTGTGTTTCCACTGCAACCAGAGGGGCCACAAGAAGGCCAATTGCCCCATGTTGACAGCTTCAGCGCCAGTGAAGGCGCCAGCTCCAGCGACCCTGCGGATCACGGATGGCCGTCAGGGCAAGGCAGAGGCTCCAGTGGTGAGGAGTCGGGCATTTCAGTTGACTGCCGAGGAGGCACGCGCCGCGCCCGATGTGGTGACGGGTATGATTCCTTCCTTCTATCTTTTATTTTACGTTGTTATGATGTTGATATGTGCTCCGTGTGTATGCATGTGTATTAGGATCGTTCCATGTGAACGGCATCCCGGTTCAGGTATTGTTCGACTCGGGTGCATCCCGATCGTTCGTTTCTCTTGCTCTTAGCAAGAGATTTCATGAGACTTCAGGCGAGTTAGATTGCCCGTTAGAGGTAGAGATTGCCGATGATCGATCGGTGCGAGCATCGATGGTGTTTCGAGATTGTGTCCTGCGACTGTTTGAGGAGTGTTACCTGGTAGACTTGGTTCCCATTCCATTGCGTGGGAACAAGGTGATTATTGGTATGGATTGGTTGAGCCCTAATGGGGCAGTGATAGATTGCGCACAGCAGCTAGTGCGAGTCAAGACCCCAAGCGGGGGAGAGTTAGTGATTCATGGAGAGCGGTTGCAGTGTGGACCCACTGTATGTTCAGCAGCGAGGGCTAGGCGCTACCTTCAGCAGGGATGCGCGGGTTATGTCGCGTACGTGATGGACACCCGGGAGGCGGGTAAGGCGACCGTGAGCGAGGTCCCGGTGGTTCGAGATTTTGCTGATGTTTTTCCGGAGGAACTACCTGGGATACCTCCGGAGCGACAGGTGGAGTTCAGGATTGACCTCGTTCCCGGTGCGGCTCTGATAGCCAAAGCACCGTATCGGTTGGCTCCTCCCGAGATGCAGGAGTTGTCTACGCAGCTGCAGGAGCTGCTGGACAAGGGATTTATTCGGCCGAGCAGTTCGCCCTGGGGAGCCCCGATTCTGTTTGTGAAGAAGAAGGATGGGTCGCATCGGATGTGTATAGATTATCGGGAGCTGAACAAGGTAACGGTGAAGAACCGTTACCCGCTTCCGAGGATTGACGACCTCTTTGACCAGGTTCAGGGCGCATCTTGGTTCTCCAAGATTGATTTGCGTTCGGGTTATCATCAGATGAGGGTCAGGGAGGAGGATATGCAGAAGACCGCGTTTCGGACGCGCTATGGCCATTACGAGTTTGTGGTGATGCCGTTTGGGCTCACCAATGCTCCTGCCGCGTTCATGGACCTCATGAACCGTGTATGCAGACCGATGCTGGACCGGTCTGTGATAGTCTTTATCGATGATATCTTGGTTTATTCCAAGACCCGGGAGGAACATGAGGAGCATTTGAGAGAGGTGTTAGAGACCCTGAGGAGGGAGAGCTTGTATGCCAAGTTCTCCAAGTGTGAGTTTTGGTTGCGCGAGGTGCAATTTCTGGGGCACCTCGTCAACCAGAACGGGATTCTGGTCGATCCGGCCAAGGTCGAGGCCGTGATGAGATGGGAAGTTCCGAAGTCCCCATCTGAGATTCGGAGCTTCCTAGGATTGGCAGGCTACTATCGGAGATTTATCCAGGATTTCTCCAAGATAGCGTGCCCCTGACGCGGTTGACGAAGAAAGCCGTGGTCTTTCGGTGGGGACCCGAGCAGCAGGCTGCATTTGAGGCGCTGAGACAGAGATTGTGTGAGGCGCCGATCTTAGCCTTGCCAGAGGGCGTAGAGGATTTCGTGGTTTATTGCGATGCGTCCATTTCTGGGTTGGGCGCGGTGCTGATGCAAAGGGGGCATGTCATTGCTTACGCCTCGAGGCAGCTCAAGCCTCACGAGGCGAACTACCCGACGCACGATTTGGAGTTGGGGGCGGTGGTATTTGCCCTCAAGATTTGGCGACATTACCTCTATGGGGTTCGGTGTACCATCTACACGGACCACAAGAGCTTGAGGTACCTCATGGACCAGCCGAATCTGAACATGAGGCAGCGTCGGTGGTTGGATGTGGTGAAGGATTATGATTGCGAGATCCTTTACCACCCGGGAAAGGCCAATGTGGTGGCCGATGCGCTTAGCCGCAAGACGGCGCCGATCAGGGACGCCTGTTTGAGGATGACTGTGGTGACTCCCCTGTTGGAGCAGATTCGGGAAGCTCAACAGGAGGCTATCAAGGAGGAGCATCGGAAGAACGAGCGCGTAGTAGGTCAGGTTTCCTCCTTCGATTATGATAGCCGAGGGTTATTGACACTACACCATAGGGTGTGGGTGCCGTATCACGGGGGCGTGCGCCAGATTTTGATGGAGGAGGCGCACATGTCCCGATTCTCTATTCATCCCGGGGCGACGAAGATGTATAGGGATCTTCGTCTAGACTATTGGTGGCCCTGCATGAAGCGGGATGTGGCATGGTACGTCGAGCGGTGCTTGACCTGCAGGAAGGTCAAGGCCGAACATCAGAGGCCGCATGGCAAGATGCAGCCGTTGGACATTCCACTGTGGAAGTGGGAAGATATCACGATGGATTTTATCACGAAGCTTCCCAGGACCGCGCGTGGAGTGGATTCGATTTGGGTCATCGTGGATAGATTGACCAAGAGTGCTCACTTTATTCCGATTCCGGAGAGCATATCGGCCGAGAAATTGGCCGACATCTATATCAGGGAGATTGTGGCACGGCATGGGGTGCCAGTATCGGTGATCTCGGACAGGAATGTGCGTTTTACTTCCAGGTTTTGGAAGAGATTCCATGACGAGTTGGGCACTCGTCTGCATTTCAGCACCGCCTTTCACCCGCAGACAGATGGACAGAGTGAGCGGACCATCCAGACTTTGGAGGACATGTTGCGGGCGTGTGTTCTGGATTTCGGTGGTAGCTGGGATACCTATCTTCCTTTGGCTGAGTTCTCCTACAACAACAGCTATCACGCGAGTATCGACCGCCCTCCCTTCGAGATGTTGTACGGACGGAGGTGTAGGACCCCGATATGCTGGGGTGAGGTTGGCCAGAGAGTTATGGGAAGCACCGAAGTGGTGCTCAAGACGACTGAGAGGATACAGCAGGTCCGGAGCAGGCTTCAGACTGCTCAGAGTCGACAGAAAAGTTATGCCGACAAGCGTCGATCCGATTTAGAGTTCCAGGTCGGGGATATGGTCCTCCTGAAGGTGTCACCGTGGAAAGGCGTCATCCGATTCAGGAAGCGGGGCAAGTTGGGCCCGCGATTCATCGGACCGTTCAGGGTCTTAGCCCGGGTGGGCAAGGTAGCATATAGGCTGGATCTGCCAGCCGAGCTTAGCCAGATCCACAGCACTTTCCATGTTTCGCAGTTGCGGAAGTGCCTAGTGGACGATTCTGCAGTAGTACCTTTGGAGGATATTCAGGTTGATAACAGCCTGAACTACATCGAGCGCCCAGTCGCAATCCTCGACAGGAAGTCGAAGGATTTAAGGAACAAGAGGGTGGAGCTAGTGAAGGTGCAATGGCAGCACCGCAAGGGTTCATAGTGGACTTGGGAGCCGGTAGACGAGATGATGGAGCACTACCCCGAGCTGTTTCAGGATCAGGCAGCAGACTTCGAGGACGAAGTCTAAAATAAGTGGGGGAGATTTGTAGCACCTGGTTTCCGGTATGTGAATTTTATTTGAGCATTGCCCTAATTTAGCCTCAGACTCGGCGAGTCATAGGGCCCGACTCGCCGAGTAGGGACGAGACTCAGGACGCGTTTTAAGTAGGCGACTCGACGAGTCCATACCCTGGACTCGGCGAGTCACCGCTGCGGGATGAAACCCTAAGTTTCAAGGGTTTGCCCCCTATTTAAACTCTCATTCCGCCCCAACTCGTCCCCATTCACCCCCAGAACTCCCCCTACATCGTTTTCCCTTGTTTTCTTGAGAGTTTGAGGTGTTCTTGGTGTGTTCTTGAAGGTTTTGAAGAGTAAGAGGAGTAGATCAAGAAGAGGAGAAGGAGATCAGCCATCCTTGTGTCATTTCAACATTTCCTTTGAGGTATAACCCGTTTTCCCCTTGATTCTATGCTTAAAACTTCATTTGGGTCCTTCTTGGTCAATTCCCCAAGTTTGCATGTTCATTATATGTTGTAATAAGGCGTTTGGCCTTTGGATCTATGTAAGATTGAGCTCCAGGAGCTCAGATCTGTTAGCTTTTTGGCCTCATGAGGCTTGTTAGCCCTAGATCTACCATTTTGAGCCTTATAATCCATATTGGTGAATATCCACACGTAAAGTTGGAAACTTTACGTGTGATTCGTGTCCTAGAAGTCCAGATCTATGAGTGGCATGGTCTGGAACCGAGCAAATCGGTATATTTAAGGAGTGCATGGCGACGACTCGGCGAGTCGCATAGGTGACTCGGCGAGTCTGGTCGCGAGTCACCGAATTGGTCCCTTCTTCATGTGTCGAGTTGAGCCTTGAGTCACAGGGGGTGACTCGGTGAGTTGGGAGCTGAACTCACCCATGTAAGGACTCGGCGAGTCAATGCCCTGACTCGGCGAGTCCAAGGCAATCTTCATAGCTCAAGAACAGACTCGGCGAGTTGTTCATACAACTCGGCGAGTCTTAGCATAAAGTGTTCATCGGATGAAGATGAACTCGACGAGTTGTTCATACAACTCGGCGAGTAGGATGAAGGTGTTGAATGGCAGTTAGAAGGCGAACTCGTCGAGTCATATCCCGACTCGACGAGTAGAACCAGGGACCCAGGACATTGGTATTGCTAGGGACTCGGCGAGTGGTGATCCACTCGGCGAGTCGGGTCAACTGAAAGTTGACTCCAGCTTTGGCTTAGAGTTAATCCAGGGGTAAAATGGTCATTTTACCTAAAGGACAGTTAGCAGTGTTTGATTGAGTATGTCGTGGAAATTGCAGCCGGAGGACTCCCGGAGCAGCAGCAGTCAGTTAGTTCCCGATCAGTTCAGCAGTTACTTTGAGGTGAGTTACCTTCCAGTAGCGGTGGGTCTAAGGCCACAATGCCGACCCACCAGTAGGAGTTGTATGATAGATGATTGTCTTTGTGATATCATCTAAGTTCGCTAGTACCTGACATGTTATATGCTAGCATGATATGCTGTATGTGATAGTAGTAGAGTTTGGTTGTTCGGACCGAAGGGTAGTCAGACACCCCAGATACGTCTGACAGTATGTGACGATATGTATGCATGCTGGCTTGTTATGTTATATGTGATCGTAGTAGTAGGGGTGAAATAGTCCCCGAGGATCGGTTGTTAGGACCGATGGGTAGTCAGCACCCCAGAATGGCTTGACACGGGTAAGACGGCACCCCAGAATGGCCATATGGGTAGGTCGGCACCCCAGAATGGCCGTACCGGGTAGTCAGGCACCCCAGAATAGCCTGGCAGTATATACGTTATGTGTTTGTATGGTATGCGGTACGTTGGGGGAACTCACTAAGCTTTGTGCTTACGTTTACAGTTTTGTTTTCAGGTACCTCTGCATCGAAGGGGAAGGAGCCGGCGCGGTAGCGGCACGTCATACACACACTCTTCGGTTTCCGCATTTATGAGATTTACTGGGATTGTACTCTGATATTTGAAGGGATGTACGGTTTGGCTTTTGAGAACATGGTTGCAATGTGTTATGATGTGAACAAACAATGTTTCTTTTTATTTAGACAATGTTTTTATTTATTAATGTTTTCTAAAGTAATATCAAAAAATTTTTTTGGGTCGTTACAGGATGGTAGTTTTTGAAAATTCAATTAGTATAAATAAGAGCCTTAGGCTCTCATATTTCTTGTACCATTCTCTTGATTCAAGAGTCTTTCTCTCCTTATCCCCCGAGCATTTCGGTCCCTCGTGATTCGACTTCTCTTTCTGTAGCTTAGTATAGTAAGGTGAGCGCTGAAGCGCTGCACGAATCTTTCTTAGAAAGATTCAGCGACGAAGTTCTGCCCCTGTAGAGCCCGACTCCTAGCTAAAACCCCTTTGTAAGTAAGTTATGCTTACCTTATTTTAATATAGCTTATATTTAAAATTAGTATTGTTATTATGAACTTATAATAAATATTTGAGCTATTATTATAACTTATATAAGCGTCGTTATAATTTTTTTTAACTACTCGCGGTACGGGGAATCTGGTTTAAAGGGCCGCATAGGGTTGTTGGATTTCAGAAGTGCTATATGCCAAAATGGTCCTGCCCTCCGGTGTTTTATGTCTGGCCCCTGTCTGTACATAGTGGTTTGAAAATATTGTTTAACGCTTATATAATAATAATAATAATAATACTAAGACTAATAGTTGGTCACGGTAAATATTAGACTAAAATTTAGCGATAATAATGCTAGGTTTCGTCGAAGGAAAATAGAATCGTTAGAAGCAAGCGCTGCTCGATTTTGGAATCATCACCTTAACAAGTGAGTGCATAGTTACTTTCAACTTACACATAGATATGAAGTATTTTATATAAATTACGTGCTATGTGTGCATATTATCTGAATACTTGCTATCTATGCTAGATGAACGTTGTTATACAGGTTTTCAATGATTTAAACTGTATATGTATTTTATATCTACGAAAATGTTGGGGTAAAACATGGGTAGATGCAATAGGTGATGTGTGATAAAATGATGAGAGGCCTCGATGTTGATGTTGTTGATTCTGTCATCTAGCGGAGTATGGATGACGACCACAGACTCTTCTAGACAGTCCAGTGGAACACTAGCAGGCTCACAACCTGTAGGTGTTTGTGAACGATATGTTCACCGGTGTACTCCATACCCCACATGGTTGCCTTTAGGACATTTATTGCTGAGGAATCCCCTTAGCAGTAGTGTCCGTCCCGATGATGATCCTTAGGCTAGGTCCCTTATGATAGGTGTTTAGGGACGTAAAGTGAGGATAACGGGAACGGGTAATCGGGTTATTGTTGATCGATGAAATTAATAAACTTATTTATTGTGGGTTGAAAACCCTATGTGCTCACCAGGCTCCCAAGCCTGACCCACTCAGTTTTATGTATTACAGGTAGTGGCGCATGAGCATAGGTGTGATTTTTTGGACGAGGGATTACGGATATAGGCCTGTAGATATGAAATAATGTAGTAAGGCTTATATTGTACTGTTTATGCTTTTGATCTGTACGAACATGACATCCCGAGTCTTTTAATGAAATACATTTCTATGGAAATGCTTTTGATAAATCTTTATCATATTTTAGTTTTGGGACAAATTCCGCAACACTTTCATTTAAAATGTAACTCTGATTTTTAAACAAAGCATAAACAAACCGGTCTTTTCTGGCCATGATTTTGGGGATGTCACAATGTGTGCATATTGTCTGAATACTTGTTGTCTATGCTGGTGAAAGATTTTTATACATGTTTTAAATGATGTAAACTGTATAAAGTATTTTATATCTACAAAATATGTTGGGTAAAACATGGGTAGATGAATGATGAGGGATAAAAGCTGAAATAGAGGAACATTAGTAGCATGGACCTAGTGCCCTATAGGTATACATTGGCAGCAGTGGACCTAGTACCCTATAGATGAGCACTGGCAGCTGCGCCACAACCTGTAGATGTTTTAGATCTACGGTAAACGTCCTAGCAGCTGTGCTCTAAGGACAGTATCGGCAGCTGCACCTAATAGAGAGCCCTATGACCATGACAGTAGCGTTTAAAGGTCAATACCGGCAGAAGCGCCTCATTGAAAATGTCCCAATTCTGGCAGTTGCGCCTAAGTGACAAGATTAGCAGCTGCGCTTGACCAATGTGTCATTGGCAACAATGGACTTCATGTTGTTTCCTTAGGATGATCCTTAGGAATGAATGAATGAGAAATAACTGATTCATAGGGTAGATCCTTAAGAATAAAGAAGATAATGGGGATGGGAAATTGGGTTGATTGTTTGATTGTTTAAACATAATAATTATATTATTGTGGGTTGAAAACCCTATGTACTCACCGGGTTTCCCAACCTGACCCACTCAGTTTATTTATATCACAGGTGTTGATATGAGGTCACATTACATTGAGAGATTTAAAAGATATCTAGATCACTAGAGTAATGAATGTAAGTTCTGTTTATGCTTATGTTTCTGTATTGACAATGACATCCCAAATGTTTTAAAAGTGAATAAAAAGATATTTCTTTAGAAATGCTTTAATAACATGATTATCATGTTTTTCTGGGAACAAATTCCACAACATTTTTATTAAAAGAAGTACTCTGATTTTTATAAAACATAAACAAAATCGGTCTTTTCTGGCCGTGAAAATGGGGATGTCACACATTGGGATTGATCTATGGAAAGTCGACATCTGTGATTATGATTGTAGCTTCCTTGTTATGCGAGATGTAGTATCTGTACAACATACAATTAAGGTCAAATTTACTCTGAACCTTGTTCCCAAAACCAACAATCTTTATGATCCGCTTCCGAGACCACACTTCTTTATGAGGATGTGAGTTAACAGAATAGAACATTCTCAATCTCTCTCGCTCATTCCTGATGATACTCTATGGATCACCGTTCAGATGAAGATGAGCGAATTTGATGTAGTATTTTTCATGTGGAGAGATTGGAAGATCGATTTGGTCGGAGTCTTGAGTGAGAAGATTGAAGTACATGAAAGGGACAATGTCGAGATCATGAATGATCCCTTCTCGGAAGAGGTGGGATATGCTTAGCAACAGATTCAAATTATCTTTCAAGACTTGAATCTATCTGCTCTTGGGACCAGCCTTCGGACTTTTTGAAGGTCCTTTTAGGGCTGTTTGGTTCGGAAGAAATTTTCTTCCCTTTGTCTTGAGGTGACATGTTTAAGTCAACAATGACTTGTTGAACTGTCTCGGAGATTATACATTTAAGAGGAGTGATCAGGGGTCTTCAGCGAGATCATCCGGTTTCTAAGTAGGAGAACCTTCATCGATCGGAACAATTCTTGGAGATGGAATTGGATGCAACATTGATTATGTAGCTCGGAAGGCATCACCAGTGAGTTTCGTCTTGAGCTTCGCCATTTCACAACTTCTTTGGAGCACATCTGCGAAAGATGATGGCCAAGAAACATCAGACCATATCCTATTTTCTTCTTCCTAAAGAACCTTTGCTAGATATTCTTTGGAGGCTGGAAGTCCAATGACATCAATTTTAATATGATCATTATCTTCTTCATCTCCTTCATCATCTTTTATCGGAGGTTCCATGGATTCAACCTCAATTAGGTCTTCATCAGATTCATCTCAGAGAATGAATTTCGAGGCAGGCTTCCATTGAATAGTTCTTCCCCTGCGGCTTGGTCCTTCTCCCCCTCTTGCGTCGGAAGGCCCAGCATCCGAGGCAAGTATGGATCTAGCTTGGAATTCTGTTAATCGTTCGAATACTCTCTGAAAACTCATGTTGATTTGTATAGAGAAAGAATCGCATGCTTCAACAGTGGGGGCTTAGGTTTTGAGGTGATGGAATAGAGAGCCCAAGATGGAGAGCATTTCATCGAAATTATTGTTCGAAACATCGACAATGTTCCAACAAGCTCGGAGCAGTTTGATCAGGACCTGTTGCATTATTAGGTTCATCTCATCCCTCTTCTTAATCTATTTCTCCAAGCGTTGGATTTGTTTTTCATAACGCACATGAGTTTGTTTGATCAATTCGTTGGTTGCACTAATCATGTCTTCGTGAATTTTGAGCATTGTAGTGGTGGTGGAGATGTAGTGATCAAGGCTATCATTGTACTTATGTTTAACTTCCTCCAGGGTATGCTTGAAACAAAGAGAGATAAGCTGATTAGGTTGATTGGCTCTTTTGACTTCCGAGGGGCCAACTTCTTTAATCTCGGAAAGAGATTTAAGAATAACATCAAGTTTAGAGTCGAGACTTGTAACTTTCTGATCAAGCTTTACGTCGAGTTGAGCCACTGTTTTGTCGAGAGAATTGACTTTGGAGATAACACTTGCCACATTATCTCAAAGTTCTAGCAAGGCAAACGGATACACAATGTTTTTGTTGGAGGATCCGGTGTCCGAGGTAGAACTCTTAGACTTGTTATCGTTATCATCACCATCTTTTTCATCATGTGGTTCGGAAGGAGAGTGATTTGTCTTAGTTTTGTTGCCTGGATTGGTATTTGTTTCATTTTCATTCCCTTAGGTTCCTTGAGTATTGGAATCAATTTGGATCACTTCTTCTTCTCGTTCCGAAGAGGATGAGGAAAGGCCAAAATCATGAACTGGCTTGGAAGAAGATGGTTTATGCAAAGATTTGAAAGCTGAAAAGATTGGAAGAGCAACAACCAAAGCACTATCGTCATCAAACATGAATTTTGTGGAATGTTCTTCATCGAAAGGTCGCTGGAAAGCTTCACCATATGGAGACTTCGGAAAAGAATCATCTGAAATGATTATTGTATCGTGAACTTCTCCTGTAGCTGCAGTCTAGGCTGGATTGGAAGAGATAAACTTTTGATCCGTTTCTTCATTAGTTGGAGCAGAGAATGACAGGTTACTCTAGACGGCCCCATGACACATAGAGATAAGAGTGTACTCCATTTAAGCTCTTGTCAGCTCCGGATGACGAGTGTGTGCCATGTCAACAAAATCATTCCATTGTTCATCAGCAGTACCTGATTATACTTTACATGAACCAGGTATCAGACCAATGGAGGCTATGGAAGTCGAAGGGATAAATCCAGCTTCAGAAAGCTTGGAATCTTAGGCAGGGCCCCAGATTGTGTGTGTAGAAGAAATAGGGGTGTTTGGAGAGACATGTGGGCGTGTTCCAGGGGGATTCAAGGAACTTTGTTCAACACCTACACCATCTTTTTGGGAAGTTGGGGGTGGATTATGTGCAAACTCCCCGCGAGTGTATGCTTGTGATTTTGAAACTTCGAAGGGTACTTTGGAAGAGTGGACGGGTGGGGTTATCGGATGTCCAGAGTCAGAAGGAATGTCAATGTGTGATTCCTTTTGATAGGAACCACTGACTTTGTTTCTCTTTGTGGTTGGAGCTTTGGAGGGTAATGTTTTTTTTGCCATCTTTTTCTTTCGGCCACCAGTGGAGACTAGTTTGTTCACATCTAAGGGTGTTTGTTTATGCGAGACCGGGGCAGATTGTGTTGGAACAAACACAATCGACGTCTCTAAATGGTGTTTGAGAAAAAGAGAATCAGATGGAAGTGTTGCCAACATGTGTTGTGGAAAACGACGAATAGGTCCGAAGGAAGTTTGGTTCGGAAGCCTATAAGTTCTAATGGCCTTGAAAGAACGATATACCTCTTTAGGATTAGAATTGATGGGGATGGCTTCTCTTATCTCCTTGTAGAGTTATTGGAGGGTCAGAGCCCATAATCTCAGACTCGATATTTCATTCGGATTTTTCTTGACAACAAACTTCCAAAAGTCTTTCCATAGAACTTCGGTCAAATCTACAGTGTTGCTTCGTCCGGAGTAGATGTTGTACACAACAAATAGCCAGTCCTTGCTCATGGTGTCAGTTCCACCATGCTTCCCTGATAATCCTCGAAGGATTAGATGCATCAACATAAACCATAGCCCGAGAACCGCCGATTTCTTAAACTTTTTGGCTTTGAACTCACTGTTACACCCAATATCATTCAAAAAGCTCTAAAACTCTTCAAAATAGGGTTCTTGGACCAGAAAACCCTGATACCACCTCTCTTAGTTGGAAGACCGTCGTCGACCTCTTCTTTTAATCACCACTGGCCTTTTTCCATCAACGCCACCACTAGACGACTCCACCGATCTCCTCCGTCGTTACCCTATGCCTGATATCTCTCCGCCTCAGAAAAACCACCTCGTAGTTCCATATCTGAAAATCATGAAACAAAACATTCATGATGCTTGATTTCATTTGGGATTTGATTTCGAATCTGTGGAAGAACACATAGTTGCGATTCAAAAAAGAACAAGGGATATGGAGACGGTTGACAGAAACACCCTTTATCCCCGAAAAAGCTCCACCCTCTATCTCTGACAAGCCTCTTTCTCTCCGACAAGCTCCACCATCCACTCACGCATAAATAATCTATGTCTTTCACATAAAGACAACATACTATGAATTATCAAAACTACGAAACTTCTTATCTAAAATTGAATTTATAAGATGGAATACATACCTTACTGACTGTATATGCAAACAATCAAGGAACCCTTTTTTGTTGATCTTTTGGAAGCAAACACCACAAGGGTCGTGCATCTAGTGGTTCACAGCCAACACAAACAAGAAGGATATTGAGGAGAGAGGATAAAGAAGATCAGAATTTCGGCCTATAATCTCTAAGGTATGAGTGGCCGAAAATCATAACCCTAAGGACCTTTATATAATGCAGTCAGGAAACCTTAGATAAACCCAAACCCAATATAATAGTAATATTATATTGAACTAGATAATTATCCAATTTCCTAATTATTCACCAAGGATAATTCTAGAAACCCTAATGACTCCTTAAAACCGTCCAAGGTCTCAAGATGGTTCTGGAATGCCTCATATTCAACTATTGAACAGTTGTACTTCAGTCCCTGCACTTTCAATCAATTCTTTTGATCATCAAATTAATTCCAATTAATTTCTGATTAAATATTAATTAAATATTACTATTTCTAATTAATATATTATTTTCATAATATATTAACGAATCATTTATTTCAATTTATTAATCAAATAATAAATCAACAACTCTCTCTCCAAAATATATTGTCCATTGCTAGGTTTGAAGACAACCCAAAAAAACTGTGTTACGATCACTCAAGTTTATATAACTATTTTAGATTATTTTTCTTTTAAAAAATTATTTATTAAATAATTAAATTTATTGCGGTAAAATACAATAGTAACCACCGTTCAACCGTGCTTGGTAGTGTAACCAAACTCATGTTTTATCGTACCACAAATTTGAAATGCGTTCGGTAAAAGAACCTAAACGATAATTAAAAAAATTACTCGGTACAAAGAAAAACTTAGTCCTAACGTTATAGGATAAGGTCTATTGTGATGCCAAAATCACTATCTTCACTTTCTCAGTCCCATGTGCAAGACAGGCTATAATATATCACTTTCTTTCTTATATTTAAAAACTGTTTTCCCCTAGAGCTGGATTATCCTATTTTATTTGTTTCCATCATCAAGTAACATTTCATGCTTTAGATTCCTTTTAAATTAGACATTTAATTAGTATATCTTATATAAGTGAAATATTTAAAATATTATTAAATTGATACGTTCTCGTGGTTCTAAAGCTACAATATTTGATTTGTATATAGTTCAAAGGGTCTTTTACTGATCCGATATTTAATAAACATTTTATTTAAAGACACCAAAAAGTATTTTTCTTAAAAAAGAAAAGAAATTAATAATATCAAGTAATGATCCGCGATGAATGGAAATATTGTTTTTTTACTTAGGGGCTGTTTGATAGAGACTGACTGAGTAAGATCTGACTGAGTCAAAGCCTGACTGGGTCGGAAGTCTGACTGAATCTACATCTGACCTAAACTATATTGTTTGATTATACGTCTGACTGGCTATTTTGACTGGTAAAAATAACAATTTTACCCTTCTATTTTATTTTTCTGTTTTATTTATTGTGAGATAACTTTTTTTTTGTTAAGTAACATTTAATTTTCTATTGTAATAAAAATTCTAAAAAAGAAAAAAAAACAAAACATAAAGTACAATACTATTTATTTGTTTAAAAAAGTACAAAGAAATCCAAAAAAGTACATTGTCATCTAATGTAGGTTTTAAGAAGAAACTAACCAAAAAACTAAAGTACATTGCTATGTAGTGCATGTATGAAAAAAGAAAAAAAATACATTGCATCTTTAAGAGCATTTTTCACCAATTTCTTTGCAAAAAACTAAAATACATCGTAATTCCATTTTAACAATTCCATCTTTAATAGTCTTTTTCACCCTTCTCTTGCACCATCAGAACCTATTATGATAACAAATGTTATGTGACAGGTTTTATAATAAAAAAGACATGCAATTTATGATTACATCAAAGTATAGCCATGAGATATACTCACAGGGCCACAAAACATTGGAAGCCTTATATAGAACTATATGACACCAAAATGTGATGAATCTAGTGCTATGTTAAATCAAATGAAGCAATTGTGACTTCACATTTCTTGATATTGAAACTTTTATAAGCAAAATATGCAAATAATCATTCATTTTCATCAAATTCTTGTTTTGGCTTCATACTTGAATCTAATTGAAATTATCAATTTTCCTGATTTGTTATCACCAACCCCAAAACCCCAAGAGTTTCATCAATAACAAAAGATAATATGAAAATATCCAACTCAAATCATAAAAAAAGCAAACTAATAATCGAGCACAAAAAAACTCAATCAAAACTAAAAGCAGCAAAAAATGCTATTTACCTGAATCGAGAGGGGAAGTATCAGAGAAGAGAGAACGAGAAAGGGTATGAAGCTTGATCGGCGCTGGAGACAGGCGGATGTCGGCGATGGCGAGAGGCGGAGCCCGACGGATCTACTTCAGACGGTGGCTTCGAAGTGGTGGGAGGGAGGAACTACGTCAAGAAGCTTGTGTGGAAGAACGAAGGGAGAACAACAATAGACGAAGAGATGCGTTCTTTTTATCAGAGCACATCGGTTTTTTTTTGGGTCAGCTACTTTTAAAACATGGACCGGGTAAGTAGATGGGTTAGTAAATGTTGACCGAATCAGCCCATTTTCGTCTTTATCAAATAGGCTGATCGGACCGAGTCAGCCAAAAAGTGCTGACCAGACCCGGTCAGCTCAATATCAAACAAGGCCTTACAAAAAAAAGATGTTTTTAACTTCTCGTGTAAAAAAAAACATACTTAAATTTGACTTTATATATTTTACGAATAAAAACATGTGGTTATAACATTTCCCACCTTACATATGCTTGTTGCTTACTATTTCAAAATCAAATGTGAAAGATGTGTTCTCATAAAAAAAATCATAAAGTAAAGTTCAACACTTAAAGTTATTGATTTTAAATATTAATTAATAACTATTTACCGAGAAAACTTTGTTATTAAACAGTTAAACTTATTATAATGAATGTTATTTTTAAATTGATATAAATTTAAAAAGTATATATACAAATAATTTTAAACGATAAAATTGATGGTGTATTTAGTAATTAAATTAATTAAGGCTTTGGGGGGGGTTTGTTACCGAATGTGTTGAAACTGATTGGAGCAGCACTCCTGCTCCAACTGAAATTCAACTTGTACAGCTAATCCCCTCTCTATCTCTCTCTCTCTCCCCAAAGTCATTGCTACATAAGAGTCTCACAGAGGACTCGGTCAATTTGGGGAGAATGAAAGAGATAATTAAGCAGAAGATGATGAACAGATTGCACCGCCGTAATTCCTCCTCCTCTTCCACCGCCTCCGTTGATTTCACGTCCGGCGAAAGACTCCAATTCAACTTCTCCGGTCTTCAAGCTCTTCAGGTACTTATCCATTCTCCTTGCTCTGTACCTAAGACGCACGCACAGCAAGTTGTACATCTGTTGGATTGTACGCAACTGTTTTATTCTTTTTTATGGTGACAAGTATGCGCAGTAATGTTCATTGCGAGGTTTTAGAAAAAAAAAAGGAATGTCTGATATATATATCGAGTTATAAGTGAGTTTTTAAGTAAATTATGTGGAATGATGTTCTCTTATCTTTATTTGTTGCTACTCCCTCTGTTTTAAATTAATTAGGTCCAGTTTCATTTTTTTTCCTTGCGTTTTAAATGAAATGGCCCTAAATATTATAGACTAGAACCGGTGCCCGATTCATGAGGCAAAAAGTTTACTAATGGATATCATGAAATAAATTCTGTTTAGAAGGCGGAGTTTCCTTTAGAGAGGGGAGAGTTCTTCATTTCTAAACCATTAGGAATCTAACTAAAGCTCATCCAAGGAGGAGCTAATGAAGTCAGTTCTTGAGTTGTCATACAAAATATTCACTAAAACTCCCTTGTGTACTTTGTGATCTCTTTAGCATTACTGTTCAGGCTTATGTAGCTTAATTAGGATAATATTGCATTAAGGCCACAATTTGTCCAGGGAAAATCTAGGTCCACAATACTAACCTTTGATACCATGAAGAGACTTAGAGTCTGAAGTGATTTATTTAGTAATACCCTTGTGCTCTTTGGAACACAGTATATACTGAAATCTGTTTCATAGTTTATGTAACCTTATGATGAGTTTTAACAACAGCTGGCCTATGTTAGACAGCTGGCCTATGTTATATTTCAAGCACCTATCTATTTCAAACTTCAGTTGTGACAGATTCATTTTGTGTTAACCACACCTGTGGCAGATTTCTCATTTTGTTTTGCACTTCCAGGTCCCCAAGGGATGGGATAAACTTTCACTGTCTATCATCTCTGTAGAAACAGGAAAAACTCTCGCCAAAACAGGTCGAGCATCAGTGCAGAATGGAAACTGTCAATGGACTGAGAATTTGTCAGAATACATTTCAGTTCCCCATGATGAGGCTTCAAAAGGGCTTGAGCAGTGTCTGTATAAGCTTCTCATTTCAATGGTTTGATCCGTTTCATGTTTCTAATTAAGTTTCAGTTCGATCAAATTTGTATTTACCCACGTGCTTGTAATGTTCTATGATTATTCCACTAATAATGTATGATTAATGTTTTTCGTTAGGGATCAGGAAGATCTAGCATTCTTGGAGAAGTTACAGTAAATTTGTCAAATCACTTGAATTCTGAAACTTCTATTTCTATCACGGAACCGCTAAAAAACTGTAGTCATGGGACAATCTTGCAGGTTAGTCATCATCAGATTCAGATGCTTCCAGTCTCCTTTTGAAAAACATTTAATAAAACCTTACCTTTCTTGTGGGTTGAAATTTAACATTTTCTGATGAAATTTAGGTTGTTTATTCTTGCAGGTGGAAATTAGGTGCCTAACACCACACACAAGTCTGAGGTTTGTTTTCTGAACAAGAGCATCTTGATATTTATTCTTTCAGTCATTAATTAGCATTGGTTCTAAAAGATGCCATATTTTTCAGGAATGAAAGATGGGTAGACACTGATTCTCTTACAGAAGATACCAATGCTTCTGATGACCTTGATAACATATCAGATATATCTGATGGTAAAATCAGCAAGCGTGTTGTACAAGATAGAAGCTTATCTACAGGGGGGTCACGCAGTAGCTTTGATTCAATGGATGATTCTTTTGGCAGGGAAAGTTATTCCCCTCATAGGAATCTAAGTGAAGTTACAAATGGCGTAATCGGAATACAGGATTCCGTTGGCTCTTTAAATAGCACACAGTATGGCTCATATCGTGCCTATGAGTCTCCTAGATCGATTCGTTCTCCTTATGGCTCAGGAAAGCATACTTTAAGTCAAAGACAAGATTCTGGGAAAGTTTCACATTCCGTTCCGGCATCGCCATTACGAACTTCTGGTTCCATTGAATTTGGTCCGGAATCAGAAGTGGCGAGTGTTGAAGAACTCAGGGCAGAAGCAAGAATGTGGGAAAGAAATGCAAGGAAGTTAAAGATTGATCTGGATTTCTCAAAAAAGGATTCAAGAGACCAAACAAGGAAGTTTGAAAATGCAAGTATGGAGGTTCTTGCATTGCAGACAGAATGTGATGGACTGAAACATGAAATAGATTACTTGAAAACTCTCCTGGATGAAGCCGAAGTGAAAGAAGAGGCTGCTGATAATCTAAAGCTCCAAGAGAAGGATGATATTCGGACGGAATTGGAAGAGGAATTAAAATTTCAGAGAGAGTTGAATAATAATTTATCTCTGCAACTAAATAAAACTCAAGAATCAAATCTTGAGTTAGTTTCTATTCTACAGGAACTGGAAGAGACCATAGAGAAACAGAGATTAAGCTTGAAAGATGAACAAGTTCTCAAGGCTCAAACTCTACTGGATTATGAGTCTGAATGGTCGAAGAAATTAAGCTTGAAAGATGAAGAAATTTTTATTCTAAAAGGAAAATTATCTGCTCAAGTTCCAAAGGAAATACCAGATCTCATTGAAGTTCAAGTTTTGAAGGATAAGATTCGGGAGCTTGAGAGTGATTGTAATGAGCTTACTGATGAAAATCTTGAGCTCCTATCTAAGCTTAAAGAATCAAGTAAGGATAGTGATTCCAAGTCCCCCAATATTGAAGATTCTGAGATGATTGAACTTGAATGCCAGATACAGAATCTGAAAGAAGAGGCTAAGAAGAGAGAGGTTGATGGAATAGATGCTGGCTACCTACAAATTCGTTGCAATGATCTAGAAAGCAAGTGTGTGGAACTAGAGGCCAAGATGCAGGGTTTCAAGGATAAAGCTTGTTATCTTGATGATGAACTGCATAAATACCGTGCAAAAGCAGAAGATCAGGAAAATGAGGTTGCTGCACTGAAACAATTGTTGAAACTGCAGCAAGAAGGAAAACATAAAAGTAAGTACCTTACAATTATATTCTATGCAAAGTTGACCTGACTAATTAGAGATGCACATAGACTGGTTTCATTTCAGTCCTAAACAGTCTGGTTTTTCTAAACAAATAATAGCAGTTACATACCATTTTTATAGTATTGTTTAGCAACTAGTATGACGATCAATATAAAAAATCCTTCAACAAATTATTATTACCTTGTTATATAACTTACAATTACAAACTAAAATCATAACTAAAGCGTTTATTAAAAGTCGCTCCATATACGGTTTAGTCTTTTTTTGTGTAGACAAACTACTTGTTCCTTCAAAGGTTAATGTTTGTTGTCAGGTAGGATTTGTTAATGATTTTTGTTTAAAATACAAATTAAAAAGTTGACAAATATGTGGTTAAATATTTATATACTTTTTGCTATAATTTGGGAATCCGATCCTAATCAGTCTAGTCTTTTTTAGGGCCGGTTTCAGGTAAGTCAATAACAAGTTTCAGTTTTAATGTTGAAAATATTTTTGATATGTGTAGATTCATTCACTGGAGAAGGAGAGGCTGAAGATAATGTACAATGTGGTGAACAGATCAAAACAATGATAAGCAATCCCTGTAATGTTGAAAATGAGTCTGACAATGGTGATATGCTTGAGAAGTTGAATATGGAGCTAAAATCCAGAGTGGGTGGTGTAGATAATGAACTATTGGCAGCAAAAAACTGTGAGATAGAAAAGCTTAAATCAGATTGTTTGGTGAAGGACAAGGAGATTGAGCGCCAGAGTTGCTACCAAAGAGACTTGGAGGCTCAATTGTCTAAACTGCAAACATTAAAGTCTCAGTTGAAGGGAGCTATGAAAACCATGCAATCTGACAGCACAATCATCTCTGAATGTCTAGAAAAGGTAAAAAGCGACATGGTGGTGCTCAGCGCTCAAAAAGATTCCCAAGTTGCAGCCAACAAGATTCTCGAAAAGAAATTACTCGAGATTGAAAGCTGTAACAAGGAGTTAGAGCTTCACTTGGGTGAAATGGAGCTAGAAAATCTGCACTTATCAGAACGCATATCTGGATTGGAACCTCAGCTCAGATACTTAACTGATGCAAGAGAATCAAGTCGTTTAGAGATGGACCATTCAGAGACACGTGTCATGAATCTACAGGCTGAAGTCAGAAGGCTAGAAGACGAAATGGAAACGAACAAAGTTGATATGAGACAGAAACTGGAAAACATGCAGAAAAGATGGTTGGAAGCTCAAGAGGAATGTGAGTATCTGAAAAAAGCTAACCCCAAGCTACAAGCTACTGCTGAAAATTTGATTGAAGAATCCAGTGCACTTCAAAAGTCAAATCGAGAACTAAAGCAACAAAGACTCGATTTATACAATCGCTGCATGGCCCTAGAAGCAGAACTGAAGGAATCACAACATAATTTCTCCAAATTATCAAAAAACTTACAAGATTTAGAAGGTAAGTTTTCCTTGATGATAAATGAGATTGCTGCAAAAGAGAAAATGTTTGATTCGGAAGTTGAGGCTTTACATCTGGTGAACGAAGAACAGACAGAGAAGCTTAACTTGTTCAATCAAATGTACTTGGAGAAGATGGTTGAAATTGATAACCTTCAACAAGAGACAGCACATCTCAGCACACAAATATATTCAACTCAAGATGAAAAGGACAGAATGGCTTCAGAAGCTGTGCTTGAAATGCATGTCTTACGTGCAAATAACGATAATCTGGAAGACAAATTTAGTGCATCTGAGAAGAAGCTTCATACTGTCCAAGTTGAATATGAAGCAAGGATTCAGGAGCTGACTGTTGAGCTATCTGCTTCCAGACAGAACCATGGAGTTCTAGAAGCAAATCTTGAAAAAATGATGGAGCTGCTGGAGAATACTAGATTTGATGAAGAAAAGGCGAGAATCACAGTTGCTGAGCTGGATGGCAACCTTAAACGTTCCGAATACGAAAGAGTACAATTAACAGAAGAGATCTCGAGTCTTAAAGATCAATTGGTGAAGATTCCAGTTTTGCAGGAGGAAGTGGTGGCTCTGAAGAACGAACTGAATGATGTGAAATATGAGAATGAAAGACTTGAAGCTTCGTTACAAATGATAACAGGGGATTATGAAGAACTGAAGGAAGCGAAAAGTTTGTTGTTGAAGAGAACATGTAGCATGCAGAAAGCGGTTAACGAATTGGAAGATCATAAGCGCAGTAAAGTTGCTTTGGAGGAACAGATTATGCGGCTTCAGGGTGATTTAACTGCAAGAGAAGCGTTATCTGCACAGGATGCTGAGTTGAAAAATGAGCTGGGGCGTTTGAAACGGTCAAATAGTCAACTACAATGGAAGATAAACAGTCTTCAAGAAGAAAAAGATGAATGCATGAAGAACGCTCAAGTTCTTGAAGAGAAACTGGAACACATTGAGTGCTCGACTACTAACAGTCCTGTTTCTTTTGTATCAGATAGCATGAAGCCATCAGAGGTCCATATGCGATTCTTTCTTTGTGGTGAATTTTATAGAAGGAAGGTTATAAGTGTTGGCTTCTAACCTTGTTTATTAATTACTATTATTGAACAGGATGTGGAAGGAATTAATAAAGACCATGATAGAGATGTATCTTTACTGGAGACGGAATTGAAAGAGCTTCAAGAACGTTACCTCCATATGAGCCTGAAATATGCAGAAGTAGAAGCTGAAAGAGAAGAGCTTGTGATAAAGCTAAAGGCTGACAGGCCTGGAACTGGAAGGAGCTGGTTTTCATAAATTCAGGGATAATTCGTATACCATTATCAATTTATCATTGCCTCCTGATTACCATTACCCAGGTAAATTTATCTTTTTTATTCATTGTATGTTGATTAAGTTGTTGAAGAAATAGCATGGGGTAAATGAATACAAAAAATAGGAGATAGAAGAAAATACGAGTTAGATGCTAATGTTTTTTTTTCTTCTCAAGGGCCATGTATGTATCCTAGTTTAGTTCATATTATGTAAAAACACAAATTGTGTAACCTGTACATGCTCTATTTACTGAAGAGATGAAGAAATTTTTTCTCAGATCATTACCTACAATCTCTTCATTCTACATTGTATTCATGTCAACTGTAAGAATCACACAAGCAGCAATCCACATGTGAAAAGATAAAAGTTTTGGCTCCAGTCCACAACTTTATTACGTTTCTGCTATTCGAAAGCAATAAGACTAGTTTAAAAGTTGTCTCCTTTTTCTCACATTAGTATATTTAACAAGTAACAACCAATTCCAATTCCAATTCCATCCCAATTTGGTTGAAAATTTAAGGCGAAAAGAAGATTTTTCCATGTAACTTGATTACGCACGCAACAATGAAAACGAGCCACACATTATTCCATTTATACAATGTGTAACAATCATTCAATACCTGACTGAATTTGAACAAATCAGATTTCTAATTAAGCTAAAATCAGAAACTTGCCAACAGCAACAGCACATCATGCTTAACATACAAATTAAGATGGTTTGTTTTACAAGTAAAGATATGATAACTTACACACAAGCAACTAGAATACGGCATATGATGCTAAATTGGTTGTGGTGGGGCCGGAACCAGAGGAGGTGGTACACATGAAGGTACCTAACTTATCCATTCTCCTTCCGTTTTCACACGCACAGCAAATTCATTGCAATAATCTAAAATGCAGGTGTGTGGAACTAGACCCCAATATTTGAGGTTTCAGGAATTGTAGCAAGAAGAAGGAAAACATGAAAGTAAGTAAGTACCTTACAGTTACTTACTTATATATATATATATATATATATATATATATATATATATATATATATATATATATATATATATATATATATATTCTCTTAAACATTAAATTTCAGCTGTCTACAATACTTTGTAATGTGCCCCTTTTCTCCACAATGATAACATTCAGCAGTAGCTTTTCCCTTATTCTTGCAATCTCTTTTTTCTGTAACAAGAATCGACCCCCCATCTGACTTTCTCCTCATGAAAGAGTAATCCTAGTTTAATACGTCCATGTAAAAAAAACACAAACTCCATTCCATATTCCTACTATTTGGTTGAAATTGTAAGGAAAAAAGAAGATTTTACTATGTAACTTTTAACTTTATTACGCCGCAGCAATGAAGGAATGAAAAGGAGCCACATACATGTTATTCCAATTATACAACAAGTGCGCAATAATCATTCAGTACAACAACAGTAGTGAGGCAAAAATGAAGCACTCTCAGTTATCTAATCTCTAGAGATGAGAGAACACAAAGAATTTGTTTGGGTCAGTTTGAGTTTGCTGTCTCTGTTTACACTACTACAGTATGGAGTAAGCTCGGATGACCTCAACAATGGGTGCCCTGCACAATGGACATTTCCCCCCTCCACGAATCAACTCATTTGCACACTTTGAACAAGTACACATGTGCCCACATCTGCAACAATATAAAAGTAATTACAATTATATAATATGTTTTTAACATGTAAAAGTAACTACCAGATATATACCTGTACAACAAAGAATCAATCTGGCTATCACAACAAACACAACAGGTTCCTTTTCTGACTTGACCCCATTTTGATCCATCTTCTTCTGATGTTTCCGCATCAATACCTGCAACAATTATCATAAAACTCCATGATATTCTTAATCAGCTGTTAACTTCACAACGTTTATTAACCTCTGGTGCTGACATGTACCTTGAGCACCGCCCTCCGACCGATTCAAAGCAGCCGAAACTTCCTGTCTGACAGAGCGTTGAAGCTCAAGTTGCATGTCCATGCAAGCCTCGAGCATCCTCTGCATGTGGGTCATCCCCTGTTGTAGCCTCGTCATATCTGCCCTCAAATCATTAATCATCTCCCACTCCTGCTCCATTAACATCAAGCTTAATTCCACAAATTAATGGTTCTATATCAACTTAATACATAATATATTAATATGACAACAGCTTAACTTACGAGTTCAGAGCGATGCTGATGCATGCTGTGACGTGACCAACTGGAATAAGGCAAATGATGCCAGATTGGTTGTGGTGGGGGGACAGGAGGAGGAGGAGATGCTAAAACCTGTCCGTCCCTGTCCCTGTCCCTGTGCTGTTGTTGTTCCTGCTCACCCTCTGGTGAAGCTGGGGTCGGTATATTCCGGTGAAGATCCCAATCGATGGGTGCACGACCTTGTCTGTTCACATACGATTGTATCAACTGGTCCAAACTCTCACGGAAACCACTACGAAGAAGATTAGAAACACTTCTCCTACAATAAACAACAAAAAGTCAGTTAATCCAATCCCAACACAACCCTGTTTACTGTTTAGTAGTAATTATTACCTGCTTAAAAGTTCCCTGAGTTCCATGCTGTACACGTTATCATCTTCTGGTGGGTGAAACCTATTGGGTCGCCTAACACTACCAGAATGTAGCATTCTTGGTGGATCAGAAGCTCCTTCTGACCAATTCTCAACCTCATGTGCACCATCTCCATCAGTAATAACTGAAGTCGCCTCCTGAGGCCAATCGTTATAGCTTACCTCCTCCTGCCACTCTCCTCTCTCATCTTCAACAACCTGGTCTCGCCACTCCTCTCCTTCATCAATATTCACTTCTTCATTTGTGCTCTCAACAGCTGCAATGCTCTCCAAACTTCCTGTTCGATCACTCACCATCACCTGATGAATCTCGCTTTCCTCCACCCATATTTCTGATTGTTCTTGGTCTTCATGTTCCGTGATCTCCTGTGAAGAACTGTTCTCTGATCTGGACCTAAAACCTTCCCTGCTCCAACGGGGCGCCACATCAGCAACTGACAGTCACTAATAACATATCATCTTATACAAATATAATATATACCTTAAACCAGAGATTGTGTTTCGTTGTCTCAACTGAACCAGCTCACTTGCTGCAACTGAAGATGGTCTCTCATCCTCTACGGGTCTTTCGTTTCGCAAAAATCTGCCCCTCAGTAACGACTACAAAAAAAAAAAGTAAACACAATGCTCTCAATGATCATTCTATACGGGATTTTGACTTTTGAATGAGATTGAGAAGGAACTGACCTGAATGCGGTTCCGATGTGCAAAATCAGAAACTGCACGATACTCAATCAAACCCTCAAGTTCCCTCTGGCGTTCTCTTTCAACCCTCATAAGTAAATCAAGTAGAGCTTGTCTACCACGCAGCCTCAGCATATCCCTTCGTATATGCTCTGGCTGCCCTTCACCACCTTGCTCCTCCCTACGAGATCCCCTCTGCTGACTAGTCATTTGTACCCACTCCCTCACAATCCTCACTCTTTCACGCTCAGTTTCCCCAAGCCATTCTGCTCTTGGACTACTACTACTACCCCTATCTGTTCCACTCACACCACTCTCCCTCCACCCTTGAACAATGTGCCTCACCCTCTCCCTTTCCACCTCACCTATATCAGGAGTTTGTTCCCGGCTAGACACCTCGTTGTCTTGACTCTCGTTCCGTGCTTCCATCTGATCGTGTGACCAACTTCCATACTCATTCTCACTACCTTGATGTTCACTCCCTCTGCCTTCTGTGGTGCTTGAAACATTTGTGTTCGAGTCAACACTCCTCTGATGTCTGAGTCTCACTCTTACCCTTTCACGTGCACGGTTCAGTACATGTTCATCTTCCAACTCTCTCCACATCTGTAAGATGGAAGATGCACGTGTTCTCGGTCTCTCAGCATTCCCTCTGGAGGTAGGAGAAGAAGACTGAGACTGAGACTCCCTCAAGAATGAGGAATCCAACATGGAAACAGTATGCAAACCAGCAAGTGCCATTAACTCAGACTCACGGTTTCTCCTCTCTGTTGTGGCAATCATTTCCTGTGCTTGCCTGGCAGCCCATCTGCTTAAAATCCGCGAGTGACGTCTTCTGGCAGCTGATGACTCTGCCAGATCATCACCTTCAAGATCCGACCTCCTCCTCCTTCTCATGAGCTGATCACCACCAATCTCAGTCTCGTCGTCATCGTCACCCCGCGGGGAGCTGCATGATGCAAATGACATACAATCATCCAATTGCCCCCTCATTAATTCCTCAAATCTTCTTTCGAAATCCAAACAAGCATCGGTAGTGGTAGCAGCAGCGGTCTCAGGCTTCTGTGGAAATTGCTGTTGAACATCGGTCATCTTCTCACTAACCCTACACCCCAAAAAATAACACTCGCCACCTCAATTCACCAACCAAACACAAAATTGACCATTTTTCTAAGCAAAATCAAACTTATTTGATGGGAACCTAACCTTAAATTGAGATAAAAGACTCGTTCAATTTATGAAAAACATTGCCGTGCAATATAATCAATATTACCTGATGAAAACCAAAATTTGTATCATCAAGGATACGATTCAACGGGAATATAAAACAAATCGAATCGAGATCCATCGCAATTAATGGAGGAAAAAACGAAGACGATGAAAACGAATTCACCGTAGAAGAATATCAATTATCAAAACCGTAAGGAAAACAAACGTACCTCTCAAGCAGTGTTTCCTGTTTCAATACATTGGAAAATACAAAACCCTACGAAATCTCTGTTGTTATAAAAGCAAAAGAAAAAGAAAGCGACGAAGATGAAGTTGTGGCAGATGGAAAACGAAAACGAAAAGTAATGGAGAAAGTGTATGGATTTGTGTGTTGTTGATTTACATAACATAGGAAATGCGGAAGACGGAGGGTTGAAATCGGTTTGATAGATGGTAAAAGAATTATTTCAATTGTTGTTTGTTGGGCGCGATTTCTATGCCACAGAGAAAGAATTGACACGTCTGTCCTCTGTCGTCTGTCTCTGTATCAAATATCTAAGAACAAGGTTCAGCCTTTAAAGGCTCCTCCTTAAAATGTGTTTACCCTTTTTTCCTCCCTATTTCCTCGCTTTTCTTTTACCATTTTTTTAAAATTACAGTTCAACGTTTAATTGACATTTACCATTTAAAATCTATTAATCCTTCAAAATATTTAAATAACTTTAAGTTTAATATTGTGTCAAAAAATTTAACTGAATATCATCTAAAAAAGATTGGCACGTTTTTATATGGGAAAAGTATGACTTTATATTTTTGTTCCATCCTAAGTGAAAAAATGTATTGTTTTGATTTTGATCACTTATACTATATAGTTTACGTGCAGATTCATATGAATTTAAACGTAAAATCAGTATGTATTTTAGATATTTTTCTTGTCTTCACAGTAAAAAATAGAGTAAATTACAGAAATCGTCCCTGTGGTTTGGTAAAAATTATGCATTTGGTCCCTAACGTTTTTTTTGCACTCGGATCGTCTTGTGGTATCATTTTGTTACGTTTTTCGTCCCTTGCATACATGAAAAGACTATATTGCCCTCTTTATTTATTTTTATTTTTTATTTATCAATTAATAATTAAATAAACTTTAGAAAATAAAAAATAAACTTTTCTTTCACTATATCCCGTCTCACTTGATTCACTCGTAGAGACGACTCTTGAAGAGTACAGCCGACGTCCACCGGACTGCCACCAGAACTATTAGATTGCGGTTGGAAGTACGAGATATCACTGGAGTAGTATTTTGATGCTTGTGTACTACTCCCTCTGTCCCAATATTATTGGCCACAGACAAAAAACACACAGATTAAGAAAATCATTAATTATCATTAACTTTATATAATAAAATGACAGTTTTGTCCTTACTTTGTATTTAATGTTCCATTAAATGCTTAGTTGGTTAAGTAATAATGAGAGGGTATTTTGGTAAAAATATTATTTATTTTTAGAAGTGGACTATTATTTTGGGACAAACCAAAAAAGAAAGATGGACTATAATTTTAGGACGGAGGGGGTACAAGAAAGAGGATGAATGTCATCATTGATTCACTGCCGGATTTGCATTTTGTTCAATCACCAGATCGCCTCCCTGAAATCAACGCCACCATCACAATGTTCAATCACTGGTTTGATGACAGAGTCGATGGTTCGATTTAGAATTGACGGTGCCAGTCAGGTTTGGTGGATTTGATTTCAAGTAAGATAAAGGATTTTTATGGGTTTGATTAGTCTGGAAGTTTGCATCAGGTTTGGTAAGTTGATTTTTCTGGAATGCATAAGGTTTAATTTTTATAGATTTGATGGATTAGAGTTCAGGTTTCTAGGTTTCCGGTGGATGGTGATGATTATCGGTTCTTTTTGTAGGGAAGGTGGTGGTGCTCGTTGACGATCTACTGGAGGAACGAGTGAAAGAAAGTATGTCAGAGTTCTATGCTCATTGAAGTTGATAAAGGAGATGGCGGGGCTTGGGATTTCGAGAAAGGCGTGGTGGATAAGCAGCACTAGGAGAACATGAAGAGACAGAGAAGAGAATGTTGATTTCTGATTATAGTGGTTTGGTTTTTATTTCAGGGTAAGTTTTTTAGACTCAGTTTTGATTTCAGGTATCGATTTATGGTTAAGTATTCGATGACATACATGGTGGAAGCAGTGGAGGATGACAACGGTGATCACAACTTGAGTTCAACTTGTAGCTTTAGTTTTTTTTGGTTGACTTCAGTTATTTTCATTTCAAACTAAGTTCAGTTTTGAGTTTTGTTTCTGGTTACAGGGGAGGAAGACATAGGGAAAGAGAAAGGAAATAATGGAAAACAAAAAAGAAAGGGAAAAGGAATCATTTCAATGGTGTCATCAGATTTACGGTGCTCATCGAAGTGTGCGGTTCTGCTCATTGAAGTGTGCGGTTCTGGTGTTCGTCGGACTTTGTTACCGGAGATGAGAGATGATGAGTGAAGAAAAAAAATGCTACAGGAAATGAACGTAGAAGATGGCGTTGGGGTAGGATAGGGTATCGGGGAATAGGGAGGGTAGGATCCATACGTTGAAATTAATAAATAATCTATTATAAATTAGAAAAAAAAATATTTAAGTAATTTACTCTAAAGAGGGCAATATAGTCTTTCCATGGGTGAAGATGAAAAACATGTCACAAAATGATCTCAGTGCAAAAAAAAATGTTAGAGACCAAACGCTTAATTTTTACCAAACCACAGGGATAGATTTCATTAATTTACTCTAAAAAAATATGTTTTTTTGTTTAAATACATAGAGTTGCTTTATGGAACTCAATTTTTCGTTTAGAAAAACATTATAGCACATAGCCATATATTGCCAGTATCTCATGTAATAAATTTAACATAAATTTATTAACTGTTGAATAATAGCCAAAATCCAAGATCAAAATTATATATAGATTAAAACTGTGTTCCCTTAGGAACAGTAAAAGGTTCTTATTGGTTCAATTTTTTTTCCAAGATCTGCCCACCTTTATCTTTCCCTTTGCGACTGATCTTGGATATTCGGATCACCGCATCCACTTCCGATCGCCTTTTACCACCAAAAAACTTTTTATTTTTCTCCATACCCATTATCCACCGCCTTATTCTTCCATCAACTGCCTTACGACTTATCATCTTCTATCTATTGCTTTCTCTATTCATAGGGCTTCTCTTTAGGGAAGGTTGCCATCGACCCACATCAGTGTTCCCTCAAAAAAAAAATCTTTCTTCCACCATGTTCCATGTTGTTATTGGTTCATTTTTTTGGTCCCTGCTTTGAAGATGTTTATATTTTTTTGTCTTTTTGAAGTCTCGCCTCTGATTAGCATATTGTCGTGGTGATGGAACGTTCTCTCCAAAGCCTGCTACAACGAGTTGTTGTTGAAGGGGGGATTGGGGGTCAGCTGGGTCGACGAATTTGGAATTGTTTGCCCTAATCTTCCTTCGTTTGGGTTCCATTATTTATTTATTTATTTATTTTATTTTTTTGGCATTGAGGCGATGATGTTTTCGATTTGTGAAAAAAAATCCCAACTTCGACAAGCGTTGGCAAACAGTGACCATATCACGTCTCTCATTCAGTAGGTTGGCTCTCATATATTCCACTTATAACCCATCCAATATTTTGTATCTCATTCTATAATTTTCTAGAAACTCAAAAATTTCATAATAACAAGGCTCATTTGGTTGTGATTGCTCATCATTATCCCATTGTGTCTGGCTTCCAGCTTTGTGCAAAAAGATGGAAATCCCTTACAAAAATCCTGACTTAGCACCGTAAGACTCTCTTTCCTCTTTGTTTTCCCATTAAGCTATGTTTGGATAAATCATAATAATTTGAGAAAATGACTTAATGGAGTTGTTGGAATATATTATATTAATTGTACATCAGCAAAACTGCAACAACTTTTTGCTTCGCAGCAGTGAAGAATGAAACGTTACCATTAGTGGTAGAATCATGTGATATCAAGGCTATTTTCACTGGTCATAATCATTTGAATAATATATGTTGATTTGCGACTGGAATAATCTTTGTTATGGTGGAGGTTTTGATTATCATTAGAACATGGAAGAAACTTGATGATGGAAAGCTAACCACCAATATTAAATTGTTCTTATTTTTATCATAGAAAAAAAATATCTATTTTGTCGTTTTTTTTTTTGTGAAATTAAATTGTTTTTTCTTTGAAGTTGGAAATTAAATTGCTTAAAGTATGCACAAGATGTATTTTTGCACATTCTCTGTATCAGATTTTAATATAATGCAAGAAAGCAAGAATTTTCTATATATAATAAACAACAACCTACATGCAAAGAACCATAAATTCCAAATGGGTGTTGCTAGATTAACCTTCTTTAGACACCTTATGAACATATTTATTAAAAGTCAACCTATAATAACCTATTTATAATTTACCTTTTCAGAAAATAATATAAATTCAACCAATAAAAATATCTTAAAAATCAAATAGGGTGTCTATATAGAAAAATAAAATGTTTTTTTAGTCACCTCCATTCCAAACATACAACTCCGAAAAACCTTTCCAACCCATGTGAAGCATGGGATCTTTTTCTAGTTTATGTGAAGGAATACTTACTTGAAGACATCTATTGATGTTGAAGATGAGCATTATGATTCTTGATGTAGAAGATGAGCCTTATGATTCCTTCACTTTCCATAATGGTGTCTAAATGATTATTCTAATGTAGAGAAATATACACAAGATAATGGTGTTCTTATAGAGAGGATTTGGGATATGAAAAATGAAGAAGTGTGTTCTCTCCATGAAACTTGCGTCTTCTTATATATGTGTTTTAATTGATTATTTACACCTTATGGAAAAGTATTAGAACCACACATAATTGATCCCTCAAGTTATGAATAAATGTCATGTCTATCATACTATATAAATTAATCCTAGGACCTAATATATTATATGACAAATAATATGATACATAATATAAATGTACTCAACGCATAAAAACACTTTAAAATAGTATGATTGCCACATTAATGGGTTATTTTCCAACACGTAGGATATAAAATATGATATAAATAAGAAGCTTTATAAACAATAACATATATCAATTTTCTCCTTCCTCTCAGATTAAATAAAATATACCTACTAATCGATTGACGTGTATAATCTTCAACATGATTTATCCGTTTACTTTTAAAGTTTTAATTGAAGCAAGCCAAGTAAAAACCGGAAACTTTTCATTTTGGTTCCGGTTGTGGTGTGAATAAGTTAAATAAAAAATTAATTTAAATTCAAGCCGAATGATTAAAGTTAGACAAACTTATATAAATGGTCCTTGTGTTTTACTAAAACTCACATACTTACTCCCTAACTTTAATTTACGAAGATGGTGTTGTTTTAATTTTCTCGTGATTACTCCTTAACTCGTGTAAAAAGACTAGACAAATTGCAAAACGGCCCCTGTGTTTTTTCATTTTATAAAGCTAGGATTCAACCCTTTAATAGTTTGTAGATTTGTCATTTTTCATTGGGTTTTTTTTTTGTGAAACCGGTCCCTTTCAAAATTAAAAAAAAAAACTATTTTATCCTTATAATTAATTTCTACATTTTATTTAATATTTAATAAAAATTTAATACATTAAAAATAGAAACTAAACCCCGTCGAACCCCTCAAACCCCCACCTTCTCCACCATTTCTATATCTAATATTTCTCTGGTCCGATTTGAAGACAAACCTACGCCACTTACAATTTAAGACCATCAACACAGTACTACCGCCAAAAACCATTCAAACATCGGCTCAACTTAAAGACAACGATACACCACTCATTACCGAATCACCAACTTAGCTTGAACATAAGAACCTAATTTGAAGATAACCTTACATCAGGTTTGGGTTTGGGTTCGATTTTTTGGTTTTGGTTTTGTCAGTTTTTCCGTTTTTGGTTTCGGTTTTGCTTGCCCTTACCCTACACTATTCACCATGCGAAGCCAACATCACCCACATGGAAAAGGCAGATGTAACACCCATAAAATTCATGCCAAATTTAAACTTTTAAAAACATCTCAAATACTAAGAGTTATTACAAATTTGTTTTCAAAATAGTTTCATATTAGAGTATCCCAAAAATCCAAAACAAAATATGAGGAAGTGTACAGTCACGCCTTCGCCGTCTTGCGATCATCAGAAGTACCTGAAACAAAATCAACAACTGTAAGCCATAAGCTTAGTGAGTTCCCCCAAAATACAAACACCATACAATCATAATCATATAATATCATATAAATAAACATAACATCCATGCACCTCGAGTCTACAGTGTGACTGGTCCGCCCGCACCGGGCCTTCAGTCCACTTGGTCCACTCTCTGAGTCTACAGTATGACAGGACTGCCCGCATCGGACCTTCAGTCTATCCGGCCCACTCTTCGAGCCTCGGCATGTCTGGACCGCCCTCTCGGCGCCTTTAGCCTATCCAGACTGCTCGTCGGGCCTTCGGCCTGACTATGTGTCCTCCTGGGCCTGCAGTCTATCCGGTCCGCCTTGGATATGTTGGTCTATAGCATGAAGCAGGACCCGCCTCAACCCAACCCCCATACCAATCAAACAGTCTTGTGCACATAAATATCATACGCTAGCATGCATATAACATATAATCATAACGATCTAACCGATCACAAACACAACAACCATCCTATAACCAGGATACCGACCTAACCGATCATCAACATAACATCATCCTATATACCAAAATACCGACCTAAACCAGGTCACTAGACATAAGACCAGCCAAACTACCAGGATGCAGATCTAGCAGATCAATAAACATATCAAGCAAATACCCGGATACAAATCCGATAAAGGGTCGGCCTTGGTGCCTTAGACCCTGTTGATATAGTGAGGATACTTCACCTCGCAATGTCGGTCTGAACTGAAGTATCGACTCCCGAAATGATGTCTCACCGAAAATCCCGAACTATCCAAAATAACGAATGTTGAGTCAACATATGGGCTATCAATCCTGACTAAGGGGTCCATATAGTCCATTTTGTCTTTTCTCTAATTTGGGTCAAGGACCAATACCAAAACAAAACCCAACACTTGGTAGGCTTTCCAAGCCCACTAATGGCCTAATTTGCTAAATTGGGACTAATCCGTCTAATGGGCCTTAACCTAAGCCCAAACATCTTCTTGGCCCACATTATCTGACTTATGATGGCCCACCAAGGCCCAAGAACCGAAATCCCCTACATGGCCCAAACCGAGGCCCAAAACTCGCAAGGCCTATATCTAATGAGTACGTTAGGTGTATTACTATGTACGCCAGGCGTACTCCTATGTACGTCAGGCGTACTCCTATGTACGCCAGGCGTACTCCTATGTACGCTAGGCGTACTAGCTAAATGGTGAGTATGATGGGCGTACCTGCATTTATGCTCATCGTATTCCCCTGATAAGTCACTTTCCCATTAAGTGCTTAATACTCCAATCCAGAAGCTACAATCACAGATCCAAGCCCTTTTCAACGTCTTAATACATAAAGTCACTGACTTTGTGACTTTGTATGACCCTAATAAGCCCAAACTCTAAAATAGCATTCCATTCTCATAGAAATGATCTTAACTCATGCATGAATCCAAGAAGACATTCAAGATGGCAGTTTTCTGCCTTAGGGACTCATTTTGAACTAAGAGTGGCAACTCTAAGTCTAGAAATCGGATTTGAACCAAAAAGTTCTATACTTAGGACCAAAATGACTTCAAAATCAAACCACACTAGATCTAAGCATTCTTGAGGAAAGTTATGAACTTTATACCTCCAAAGAGTCTCAAATGATGATGTTAATCCAGATCTATGAGCTCAAACTTCCCAAGTCATTCCTTGTTTAAAATGTTACTCTGATTTTCAAACAAAGCATAAACAAAATCGGTCTTTTCTGGCCGTGAAAATGGGGATGTCACATCACCTCTTCCGAACATTTTCCAGAGTGCTTCCTTCTGCACTTGTCACAACATCTTGCTTCATTGTTACCCCCAAACCTCTTTCCATTGGGGTCAAACTTTGAGAACTTAGTCTTCTTGTTGAATCTTGAAGATCCTTCAAGCTTCCTTTTCTCTTATGTCTCAGCTTTCTCTAGCCCATTCTCCTTTATCCAGGTCTCCATATTCCTAGCTGCCCAGATGGTTGCTTTCACAGTGGTTTCTAGCTTCATTGTTGGCCCATATTCCGCTGTTAGTCTCATTGTGAACCTTTTTACTTTGGAAAGTTCGGTTGGAACCATGTGAGGGACTAACTTCACCTTCTCCGTAAAACTTGCAACATACTTGTTGATACTCATCTTACCTTTCTTTAGGTTTTGAAATTCATTGTTAATTTCTAGAAGATCCTGCTCAGAGAAATATTTTCTCTTGAACTACTCAAGAAATTCTTCCCATGACATCTTACTAGCTTTTCCTTTAGTCATGGTGTTAGCCAACAACTTCCACCTGCTTAATACCCTAGTATTTAGCTATCAGACTGCAAGGACAATCATTTGTCTGTTGCTGCAGTTGCAACTCTCAAATACCATCTCCATCTTGGAGATCCAGTCTATAATTTCTACTAGTGTCGGGCTACCAGAAATACTTATGGTTTGGATGCCATGAAGTCCATGTACTTGCATTTATCTCCTTCAATCTCCACCTTAGGGTTGTTCGTCATAATTGTTGGATTAGTGTCTAAGTCCATAACTATTTTGGTATGTACTTGACCCGATTATGAGCATGGTCCTTTTGGGTTGCCTTCACTATAGCAATATGTAGGATGATTTAAGAAGAGAAAGGTTTAAATATGATTTATTAATATATTATGAGAATAATATATTAAAGGAGAAATCATATTGTTTAATTAATATTAGTCAAGAATTAATTGTTAATTAATTTTGTGGCTAAAAGAGATTAATTAAACTTAGGGGATTGAAGTTGTAATTATAAGATAATTATGATTGGGCTATGGATCACCAAATAATATATAGGTTGGACGAATTCTATGGGTAGCCCATTAGAAATCGTCCAAGGGATATGTTTAAGGAGTCCATGGGCTGCTTAGGGCCTAAGCAGTCAAATTAGGGTTTCCTAGTTGTAAACCCTAATAGCCTACATGTATATAAAGGGCCCCTATGCCCCAAAAACGTGAACAAGTCTTCCATTAGGGTTTCCAGCCGTTTTTTGGTGCCTCCCTTTCTTCTCCTCTTCATCCAAGTTGCATATGGTGTTTGTGACTCCATTAGAGGTACTACACTTGTGGTACTTGCTTTCAAGAGCTAAGGAAATTCAAGGAACTAGTTGTTATTGCTATATAACAACAAAAGGTATGTATTCTAGCTTTATATATGAATTTCGAAAATTATAGTAGCATGCCAGGTTTCTTTTTGTGTTCATAAAGCTGTATAACTAATAGTGAAAACATAGATCCAATACTAGGGTTGCATGCACACATAGGATTGTTTGTATTAAACCCATCAATAATTACTTTGGACTCCATACAACTCAATGTCCTATTCTATTTTCCTTTCTCATATTATGCCTCATTAAGTTCTGGCTGCATGACATGAACAATAGGCTATCTTCTGTTTTCTTGAATGAGGCGTCTTATTTCTTCCCTCTGTTCTGCCAACAGATCCCTAATCATCACCATTATGACAGATTCAACTACCGGTACTGCTTCAGGTGCACACTCGACTACAGGGGGCTCATGTTGTTGATTCCCATTCCCATTTCCTAATCTAATACGAGTTCTCACCATGACATTCTGGACACCAAAACGACATTTAGTGTATCGAGACAAGAATATAGATATGGAAGGTTTAGATGCGTATTCCTCCTTATTACTCTAAAAGGTTATATGTCAGTTTTAATACTGTAATTAAATGTTTAGAAACCTGAACAAATAAAATTTCCTAATTATAGGCCGGCAACAAACCTTAAATCTAATCACGTAATAGCAATTTAGGAAACCTAAAGCATACTATAAATCATTTAGCACATAACAACAAACTAGACATCTTATCTTACAGTATTCTTGTGCTAGTGTCAGTTTAGGTGTATTACCTAAGTTATAATAGACACACATCTCACGATGATCGTTAGCATTCTAAATTTACGTCTAGAAATCCTCTAAATTCCTAGTTTTCTTAAACTAATGCTCTGATACCAACAATGACATCCCCATTTTTATGGCTATTTTAAATTTTTTTTGATTTATGCTTATTTTTAAAACTAGAGTTTATTTATTAATGCAGAATTTGGTCTCGTAAAAGTGTTTCCAAAGAAATATTTTTCATTAGTATATAAACATATTGGGATGTCATAACTGATACAATACAAATAAGCATAAACAGGCCTTACAATGTTTTAGACTGATAGTTTATATCTCCTTATATCTCTCACCATGCATGTTATTATATATATATATATATATATATATATATATATATATATATATATCTTAAAAACCCGCACTATATAAATTCACCTCATATAAGCAATCTACCCTATCTTGTCAATCCACATATTTTAATCCTATACAATGACATAATCCATACATTTAGATTCTAAAATGAATGGATTTATCGAATCCATACTCCCAGATCAAGAATAAATTACTATATATAATCCATACTCTCGGATTAGGAATGAATGACTATGTCTAATCCATACTCTCGGATCAGTGACAAATGACTATGCTCAATCCACACTCTCGCATGTGCTCTTAAGAAGATTGTAACATCCCAAAAATCAAGGATAAAAATTCCATTTTTTATTTTAATCAAAACATAGATGTAACTTGATCCAAACATTTAAAAACATTTCTAATTAACACAATTATCAGAGTTGAATCCCAAAATCACATATTGCCGAAAACACGGGTGTATGCGTTGCGATCAAGTAGGGACCTTCGCTTCTGAATTGGAAGTGCCTGAAACCAAAACCACAAACTGTAAGCACGAAGCTTAGTGAGTTCCCCAAATACCACATATAACATAAACATACTGTCAGGAATATCTGGGTGCCCGACCTACCATGTCGAGCATTTATGGGTGCTCGACCAACCCATGACAGGCATATATCATATATGGGTACCCAAACTACCATTGTCAGGCTTATTTGGGTGCCTGACCTACCCTTTTCTAGCATATTTGGGTGCCCGACCTACCCTTCGGTCTTATTCTAACCGATTATGGGGTCTATCCCACCCCTACCACTACCATATAAAATCATGCATATCTCACAAAGTCATCAAACAATACATACCACCTTAATAGTTATCACAATGACGATCACTAAGCTATATCAATCCTAGTGGGCCAGCCTTGGTGCCTTCAACCCATGGATTCTACGAAGGGATACTCACCTCGAATGCAAAAGCTCACTGAAAGAAATCCTTAGCTACTACCCCGACGACTTCCCAAGATATCAATACCAAAATATCACCTAATTAGCAATTGAGTTCTAAACCATGACCCATAATCCAAACTTGTGGAAAACTGATCATTTTACCCCCGGTCCAACAAGACTCACAACCAAGGCCCAAGCCTCAATACCAATCAAGCCCAAAACTACAAGATCCACAAAGCTCACTAATGGCTCAGTTTTTAAAATTAGGCCCAAACCCATATGGGCCTTACCCAAAAGCCTAATGATTCCTGATCCAATAATAATTCTTCGATGTCCCAAAGGTCCAAGCCCATTGGGCCCACTAAAGTCCAAAACCATTAGGCCCACCAAGGCCTAATACAAAATTTCTGCCCAACTAGACATGTCCAAAAGTCCCAAAACTCTCAAATTCTTATGACCAAAAACCCAACACAAAAACCCAACCTAAAACCGAATCCCAAACATGAAACAAGCCCAAAGGCCCACAAAACCACGAACACGGCGCGTATGTTCAGCCTACGTTGGGCGTATTGTAGGAACCTGGATCACGACCAAAGAGGAGGTTCGTTGGGCGTACCTCTAGTTACGCGGGGCATAACCACAGATCCTCCAAACTCAATTTATGACTTAACTGATTAAGCACTTTACGTCTAAACTTCAGGGAACCTCCAACTAAGCTCTTAATGCATAAAGTCGGCACCTTTATGCATTTGCATGACCCAATGGGACCCAATAACCATTTTAATCCTTTAAAACCCAATCAAGAACATGCATGGAACTTATCTAAGCATCAAGCAATCATTTTTATAAACTTACAACCTCAAGTCTACTAAGAGTGGCAACTCAATGCTTCTGGAGTGGTCTCCAACCACTAGATCTTGCTCATGAGGTCAAAATGGAACCAAAACCCACATAATCTTAGATCCCAACTTCTAATGAGCAAAATATGAACTTTTTACCTTCAATAAGCTGAAAATGTAGCAAAGAGTCTAGATCCAGAAGCCTTTCCTTGAACCATCCCCTTGTACTAAGCCACCACTTCTTGAAATACACTAGAATCCACCAAAAATGCACATACAAGGCTCACCACACTCTTGGATGAAGCTATAGCTTGATATTTAGGGTTTAAGACAATGGAGCATGAAAGGGAGGCTTGAACCTGAAACTTAAGGTGCTTAAATAGTTAGCCAACCCTAAAAATTAGGGTTTTGGAACTCAGCACACTATGTTGGGCATAGTTTTTGTATGTTGGGCGTACAACTCTAAGTCCCGCGTTTCACTTATCCATCATTACGTTGAACGTACCCCTAGCTTGTGCTAGGCGTACCCAGCCAAACACACACATGCATCCTTGCATGCAGGGGACTGCGCCAATTATTTCCATTAGGGACCAAAACTGCCAATAACTTCAAAATACCATAACTCCTTCATCATAGGTCCGTTTCCAATGGACCTTATATCCACGAAAAGGGGGCGAGAAGCCCTACGCTCCTAACAACACAACTAAGCCTTAAAACCTCCGAACAAAACCTTAAATCCACAAAAGACCGAGATATTAAATTACGATTATATCCTTGGCTTCCGAAGACACAATCGAATACTTGGATCATTTATACCATGACAACTACACCCGAAATGGGCCAAATTCCTCCTTCCCTGAAGCCTTAAGCCTCATGACAACTAATGACTGGGCTGCAGCCCTAAGCAACAAAGCAAATCTGAAACCGAGTCTTACAAAGATGCTACCCATTTTCCAACTTAATTAAACTTAAGCCTCTTTTGCAAGTCTTATGTTATCCCTTGGTAAGACTACAATGCTCAACTCCTAATACCAGCTCCGTTTGGGAAACGTTATCCTACTTATGTTTATACATAATATTTAGGTATTAACAAACATTTATCCTCCTCTTTAATGATACTTGTAACAGCTCGGATTTCCAGGTATCTTTTATTCATGTATTTTTGGTGTTTTGTGAGGGGACTCGGCGAGTTGGAGCTCAAACTCGCCGAGTAGGATCGCGGTTATGGACGTGGGTTCGCGCCTGGACTCGGCGAGTCCAAGGGATGGACTCGGCGAGTCCGCGCTGTTTAATAAAACCCTAATTTCCCAGTCCTAAGCCCTATTTAAAGGACCTTATGGCCCTTCATTGCGGCTACCTTGACCTTGAGAGCACCAAAGCGGCTGGGAGTTATTGTGAGTGAGATAAGAGGCCATTATTCACCAATATTGTGTGTGTTTGCAAGAAAGGAAGGGGAAAGGCAAGCTAGAAGAGTTGGGAAGCTTGGATCTACTTCCATTTCGTCAGAGGAAGCTTCTTGAGGTATCATTCAGAGCTTATTCTCGTGTTTTTGTTGTTATGGTCAAATCTAGGGTTTCTTCATGCCTTGTTTGCTTTGTATTTGGAGTGTGAGAGGTCCCATGGGGATATGGTACCTGGATCTGGACCTTATTAGGTCCAGAGAGTCCCAAATGCCATGCTTTATGTCTTCCCTTTTGAGTTGGAAACTTAGGTTGCCATTTTAGAGGTCATTTATTCAAAAGAAGCCTTGTAGGCGTTGCATGGTAGCCAAGACTGTGACTTTACGTGATGAATGAGCTTGGGAGGGCCAGATCTATGAGTTGATGGAGCGGATCTGACCTCAGAAGCGAGATTGAGTTGATGCATGGCATGGACTCCCCGAGTCCGAAGAACAGACTCGGCGAGTAGCATGAAGATTGTCCTTAACCACTCAGCGAGTGGTCTTGCCGAGTTAAGGGTTGACTCGGTGAGTCAGGGAGAGTTAAAGAGTGTTGACAGGTGGACTGAGTCGAGCTGGAACTCGCCAAGTTGTTCTTAAGACTCGGCGAGTTGAGTCGTGGTGGCCCCGCGATTCATGCCAGGTGGGACTCGTCGATTTGGGGGTGTACTCGACGTGTCAGGAGAGGATCCTAGGGAGTCAGTGAACACGTATAGACTCGCCGAGTCGCCATAGTGCACTCGCCGAGTCCGGTCAAAGTTGACCGTTGACCAGAGTTGACCAGTGTTGACTTGATAGGGGTAGTCAACCTTAGTGGTAAAAGTGTTAATTAGAGATATACGATGTTATAGGAGGATTATAGCTCGTAGGATCGAGCACGAGTGATTTCCAGGATTCGCGAGTTATCGAGACATACGAGGTGAGTCTTCTCACTATACTTTACCTTGAGTAGGTAATCAGAGTTAGGTGATAGAGTATTTGTACGCTATATGTATGTTATGTGTTGTACTGCATTATTTCTATGTGATTTATGTTGTGCATGGTTATAGAGTTGGAACCGGAAGGTTCCCAGAGTTTGAACCAGTGGGTTCACAGAGTAGGGTCTACGGACCCACAGAGTTATAGCCTCGAGTGGCTAATATGTGTTATGTGTGGTATTTTGAGGAACTCACTAAGCCTTGTGCTTACAGTGTTAGTGTTGTTTGTTTCAGGTACTAGTGATGACCGTGGGAAGGCGCCGGCTTGATCTGTACACACGCATGGGATTTTTATGATATGTGATCTTGGGATTTTGTATGATATGGATTGGAGTTTTAAACTTGATGTTTTGTTTTAAATTAAATGAAAATGTTTTTATATTATGCGAAAAAATATTTTGAAATTCACGGTGTTACAATTTGGTATCAAAGCCTTGGTTTGAGGGATTCGAGTACACCTTCGGGCGTATTTGAACTCAAACTGAGGATTTGAGAAGTATTTTCAAAAAGAGTAAAAGATTTTGGAAAAACGCAGAGCAGAGTGTGTGTACGATCGGTCCGCGCCCGAACGGTGATTTCCCAAAATACCCTCATGTTATGTGATATTGATATTGATATGATGTATTCGCATGCTAGAGTAGGCTAAGTATTCCTATTAGGACTAGAGTGGCCTGATTTGTGATGCCTTAGCCTAGGAAGAGGTGAGCTGCTATGAGATGCTTGAGAGTGAGTAGGTAGCAGCGAGGGGCTTATGAGAGATCTATTAGAGAGTGGCCTATGCATGATAGAGTACTTGGAATTTGGGATCCGAAGAGGAGGACTTGGGGTGTATTATGATACGGTGCGGACAGTAGTATTGGGCCCGTACTACTGAAAGCACCGAAGCGGTGTACAGCCCAAGTAAGAATCTTTGGAATACCAAGGATCAAGGAGGGACGAGTTGTCGAGTGTGAGTATGATCGAATGGATTCTAATTTATCGTATGTTGTATTTCAGAGGTAGATCATGGTGAGGACACGTTTGATGCCTGAGAGCAGTGATACCAGTGATGAGGAGATCCGCCGGATCATCCACGAGGAGGTGGCTACGGCCATCAGGGCAGAGATACCAGAGATGTTCGGGTCTATTAAGACCACGCTGACTGAGACCTTTGACGAGCGTTATGCCGCTCTTTCTGAGGCTGCTGTTGCAGCGGCCACCACAGCTATTGTTGCCGCTAGGCCGCAAGGTGGTGATGCGTTGCTGTTCCGGGAGTTCAGCAACACAAAACCACCAGAGTTTGATGGGACCCAGGACCCGGTGGCAGCTATGAGGTGGATTTCTGACATAGAGGGGTGTTTCTTCACTTGCTCATCTCCTGAGCATTTGAAGGTTCGGTTCGCGCTGAACCAGCTTCGCTTGGGAGCGAAGGACTGGTGGAAGTTTGTGACGGCGCACTTTACGCCTGCTGAGCTTGCGGCAGTGACCTGGGAGAGGTTCACTGCCATGTTCCGAGATGAGTACGTTCCCCAGGTGGAGAGGGAGCGTTTGGCCCAGGAGTTTCTGACACTCAAGCAGGGTACTGAGTCGGTTACAGCGATCACCAGGATGTTCCATGAGAGGGCGATGTTCTGCCCTGAGCACGTCTCCACCGAGCAGGCACGTATGAGCCGATATCTGAGTATCTTGAGGCGAGACATTCGGGAGTTCACGGCGAACTCCTCGTACCGGACATTTTCTGAGCTTCAGGCAAATGGCTGGAAGAGGGAGATTGAGCTAGAGACTCAGGCCAGGGAGGAGGCGGAGTCTCAGGGGAGGGATCGGCGACCGGCACAGTCTCAGTCGGCAGCCAAGCGGGCCAAGCCCGCTGATCCCAAACCAGGGAGCCAGAAGGGTCGCACTTGTGGGAAGTGTGGCAAGGGTCATGATGGAGTTTGTAGAGCGGGATCTTGCTACAAGTGTGGCAAGGAGGGGCACATGGCCAAGGACTGCCCCAAGGGGTTTGCGGTGTGTTTTCACTGCAATCAGACCGGACACCAGAAGGCAGAGTGTCCGCAGTTGCGAGGATCATCTCAGGGAGCACCTCAGGGATCTGCCCCTGCCGCCATCAGAGCTACAGAGAGTCGGCCAATGAAGGCCGAGGCGCCGAGGGCACGAGGGAGAGCTTTTCAGCTGACCGCGGAGGAGGTCCGCACAGCGCCCGATGTCGTGGCTGGTATGTATTCTTTCGTATATTTATTTTGATGTTGAGATATTATGCTTATATTATGTTGTGCGTAGGTACTTTTCTTGTGAATTTTGTACCTGCCTTGGTGTTATTTGACTCGGGTGCGAGTCGGTCTTTTGTATCTTTGGCCTTTAGTCAGCATATCAGTGTTAGTCGTAAGGCGTTGAGTCGGCCTCTAAGAGTGTCGATAGCTGATGAGAGGGTGATATATGCCACAGAGGTTCTCCGAGGGTGCGTAGTCGAGATTTTCGGTGTTGAGTTCCCGATTGATCTAGTTCCTATTGCGATGGGTGATGTCTGTGTCATTGTGGGCATGGACTGGTTGAGCCGATTCGGTGCAGTTATCGACTGCGAGCGACAACTGGTGACCATACGAGACCCTAGTGGGGGAGTTCTTTCGGTGTACGGCGAGGGTAATTGAGCTGGCAGGACTCCGACTTGATAGCTACTAGTTGTCGGGCTCTCAGGGACGTCAAAGCTTCGTCGGAGTTTCAAAAACTAATAGAGAAATGGGGCTAAAGTTGATAGAAACTCGAGAGAGAAAAGTTGGAAAGTGTGGAAATCGAATGGATGGTTGAAATCTATTTATAGACGTTTTTGGTCACATGCGCACCACACACATCAGTCTTGCTAGCTTCTTTGGCCTTCTGACACGTGTCGCCGAAATGTTGGTCCACCACACCCCTTGCTAGAAGTTGTCGTGTGTCGCGCTCTTATGGAGCCACATGTTGTATTTTCATGGTGCCATGTCACCATGTATCCTGAAGGATTTGGCTCTCCGACTAGGCCACGCGGCACCCTCTTGTGGTGTCACATCATCAGTCTAGGTGTTTTCTTGTAGATCTTTAGATGGCCATTACTTTCGCATACGAACTCTGTTTTCAACATTCTATATATATATATATATATATATATATATATATATATATATATATATATATATATATATATATATATATATATATATATATATATATATATATCATGGAATCCTCTCGATGATCTCTATAACTTTCTTTAAGTTCTCAACATCTAATTATCGCTTTAACAAAAATTCACATTTAGACCGGTTCAGAGTGTTAAAGTCCGTGCGGAATTCATAATTTCTTAATACGAACTCCGTTCTCGATTGTCTTTTTATCGACGGGTTCATATTCACGAGATCTTTAATTCTCGTTTAGATTGTTTTGGCTAACAATCAACTGATTAGCATTTCGATTTTTATGCCCACGTTGTTACGCTGAACTTCGAAAAATCATAATTTCCTCTCACAAAATCAGATTTGGACGTTCTCTATATGCACACTCACAGTTTAACAACTACTATGACTTTAGCTTAGATCACTTAGGCTAAAAAGTAATTTATCAAAGATTCACTTTTTACGATACGCAAAGTTGTGCCGGTTTAATCGTGAAACTTCGAAGAAGCATAACTTGTTCATACGAATTCAGATTTTAGCATTCTTTATATGTACGAAATCCTTGTCACATATACTATAATTTTAGTTAATATTATTTATCCTAAATAATTTTCTATCAAAAAGTTATTTTTTAACGCTTATTATATCTTAATTGACTAACTCAAATGTGTGGGTGTTACATATATGGTGGCTCCGGTGGTGACGCCCACATTAACTCCATGCTAGAGTGGGTTCATGCTGCCGAAGGAGGTGTAAAGAAATATGATTTAAGATTTATATGGCTTGGAGAAAAAGGAGAGAGAGAGAGAGAGAGAGAGAGAGAGAGAGAGAGAGAGAGTTAATGGGTCGGGTATTCGTTGATTCGGTGGATAAATTATAAATTTGATTAGTCAAAACCACTAGGGTTATTGGAGCTTGGTGGATTATGTTTTCAATTTTATTTAAAAAGGTTTAAATTAATGATGCTCCAAATCTGTTTGTTGACAGGTCTAGGTAGTGAGGGATGAAATATGAAAAATGATGAAGATAACAGGGGGTTCAATTTAATATTATTATAGATTATAAAAGAATAAAAGAAGAAAAAAAAGAGCAAAATAATCTTTTTTCTAAAAACAATGTGACGGAGCCTTTAATTTGTTAAAGTCATATGCATACAAACTATCAATTTCTAAAATTAGGGATGAAAAATACGAATTTGAACAAACTATAAGGACCAAAACTGTAATTTACTCTACAAAAAATCTACTTACACTGAAAGTGTCGCTTAGTTTAACACTCGAAATTACAAGTAACACAAATAACTGAAAATGAAATTAAATGGATATGTTATGTAATCTCGATATGATTATTCGATTGGGGAATTTAGTGTTATGTAAGGTATGTCATGAGCGAAAGTAGGAGGCTTGTCTAGATTCACGCATGTGTTTGACTAATCGAACGGCGGTGTGGAACTGATGCCGTGCGTTGGGGTGGCCTTTTCGCCGGTCCTAATCAATCATGTTAGATATATGTACCCTTCATCATCCTCTATACTCTAAATACCTCACTTTCATTGGGAAAAACCATAAAACACGTGGTGTGCAATCAAATAAGCTTTATTATTATTATTATTATTATTATTATTATTATTATTATTATTTTATATATACTTGCCTCCTTTTTCACTTTCTTTGAAAAGTAAAAACAACTTTGCCACCGATTAAACCCAAATTTAGTTGTCCAATTAATATGAATTATTTGTGAACAAAGTTTTCCAATTATTTGATGCGAAAAAGAATCGGAGTTTGTTAGTTTCAACTTTTGTATATTGAGAGTAAATTCTTTTATCTATGGTCCAAATTAAGCGATGCATAGAAATATAAGAAGATGTGCATTGTGTTATTAGATTTGTACTAGTGGTGGAGTTTTAACAATTTACAATTTATTTGAAGTATCAAAAATATTATAAACTAAAATTAACGTTCTTACAAAAATATATCAAATTTGTTTTTGCAAATAAACACCAAAAATAACTAGAAAAAGAATTACAACTCAGTCCGACGACCTTTAAGATCTTTAAATTCATCAATTACCGATTTCGAATCAATGTTTTCAGCAATTTATCTTTCTATGTAAACCACCAAGCTGTTTGCGAGAAATTCATCCGACATCGTATTGCGAAGACGGTTATTGAATATTTTCATTGCTGAAAAACCCCTCTCTGTTGTTACGGTAGAAATTGGAAGTGTCAAGATATTTGTTTTTAGGGTTAATGATAAGGTATCCCTAACATGAACCAAATCCAAGAACCTGTAATCCGTTCCATTCCCTTCTTTGTATGAATTTCTTCATTGTCAATCTTTCTTTTGAAGAAAGAATGAATGGTTTTCATATTTCCCATGATTGTATCTATGAAAATCAAAATCAAAAAACAATTCATTCAAAATCAGTTAGGGCTGTTTGATAAGGTTCTGACCGGGTCCGGTCAGAGGTTTTCGTCTACCTCGGTCCGGTCAGCACGTTTGATTTGGGCTCTTTTTAGGTATGACTCGGTCACATAAGCCTTACTCGGTCCGTAGAAAAAAGTTGTTGACTGAGTCCATAATTCATTATGCCCTTCGTCAATGACATCAGGCAACAAAGACACTTCCTCTATCGACAACACTTCTCCAAGTCGACTCCCTAACTATCGAAATCGCAGAGGTTTCTCCCACCATCTCTTTCCTCCGCCAACGTCGTCTGCTTCCTCCACCCAGCACTGCCTTCGCCCTCTGCCATGCACGTTGAACCTTTTTCTTCGATTTTGTGAACGATTTTGATAGATACGTCAAAATCCAATTTCAAAATTTTGTTTTCTATAATTTCAAACTGAAAGCGATCAGTCTTTGTTGTGAATTTGAAATCAATTTTGGTCTCAAAAGTCGATTTTGGTCACATAAATCATAGTATACACTTTCTTTGTGAGCGAGAATGATTCAAGGGGAAAAGTGGGCAGGTAGACAATCTGAAATAAGATTTGGAAGCTATATTCAAGAATTGATTAAAAAGAAGAACTTCAAGGATCGGATGCTTGCTTGATTACATTTTACAACATGTTGACATACTTCATATTGTAGAACACATCAAATGAACAAACTCAAAAAATGTTAGGAAAAATCATTATGTATTATTGTTGGGTTGTTTTGGTGAAGTTAAGGAATAAGGTTTATACAAAATCCACTTATATTGTGTGCTTTGATGCCAACGTTATGTTTTGAAGTGATATTGATATGAAACATATAATACATGTAACTATGTTGTTAACCAAATAGTATTTATGTTGTTAATTGGTATTGGCTACACAGTATACGTATTTTCTTGTGGTAACAAATTTGTCAAAATTAACAAGAAATGGTATGTGACCTAGATGGTTTTGTTATCTAAGAAATTGGTGAAAATAACTATTAAAAATGCAATGTACTTTTTTTTTCTTTTTCATACATGCACTACATAGCAATGTATTTTAGTTTGTTGGTTAGTTTCTTTTTTAAATCAACACTAAATGGCAATGTACTTTTTTTGTTCTTTTATCATACCACTAAAAAATAGAATAGAAGGGTAAAATGGTCATTTTCAACAGTCAACATAGCCAGTCAGATGTATAATCAACAACATGGTTTCAGTCAGATGTGGATTCGGTCAGATTTCAGACCCAATCAGACTCTGACTCAGTCAGATCTTACCCAGTTAGAAACTATCAATTAATCAAATAAGCAATGCTCATCATTCATCACTAATTAGTTGAACCAAGAAGAGAATATTTAACAATGTGTAATTAGTTCATTCCTAAAATTCCAACAACAATCAATTAATCAAATATAAATGAAATCTTCATATCAGTTCATAAGTTCATTCTAGACAAAAGCAACAAAACAGGCTTCTAAACATTGAATAATTCCAACTTTCTAATTACAATTTACAAGTATCCAACAACTAAATCCCTAAATCCCTAAAACCGTGAATGTTGAAACAAGAAAGACTAGCAACTGAAAAAGCATACCTGATCGTGATTTTCTTCACTTTTGTGTTGTGAAGTGTGACACAGGAAAGAATAGGCGAAATAGCGAACAACAGAATTGCAGTTGTGCTGTGCGGAACAGCTGAACAACAGCAGGCAACAGGGAGCGGTGGTGAATGGTGGAGCGCTGGAGCCAACAACTTCTGACCTTCGATTTAAGGATTAGCAAGTAGCGACTGCGACTAGCCGACTAGCGAAAGCGATTGCCGATTAGCCATTAGCGAAGAATTGAGGATGGGGCCCGGGGGATTGGGGCGAAAGCTTTACAGATTGAAAGATTGAACGATTATTGATTTGCTTCTCTATTTCGATCGACTTTTTGGCAAACCAACATTGGATCAGGAGGGGCCACAACCTAAGACTCATATTGCTAGGCCTATAATTCTAAAAATTAAGCATACTTACTCTATTTATAGCCCAAAATTCAGAGGAGGGGGAAGACCCCTCCTGGCCCCATAAAAGGTGTGCCCCTGTTTGTACTCTTTAATGTACCCATACCAATGTTAGTTAATGACGGATCTATGAATCGCATTCTGGGAAAGCCTTATCAAGAATTAAAACTTGGTGGAAAAAGGATACGAAGAAGAAAGAGAAATAAGAAGTTGAAGTAGTCTTTTTTGGTCTATGTTTATGTATGCACAATGGAATTTATTTGTTACCCTACATATTTTTTGTTGAATGGTATTTTTCTATAACCCAAATAATGAGATTACATATTGTTGTATGATATCTACTATAATAAATCAAGATAAATTTTGTCACATGTCAATCTCTCATAAGTTTTGACACTTGTCATTTTATGATATTTTAAAAATAAAATAATATCCACATGTTAATTACTAGATTTTTTCAATTTGTAAAATTAGAGTCACATAATACTTATACTTATTTATGTAAAGTATTAAATGTAATAATAAATTGCAAATAATATGTTTTTCATTCTTTATTTCAAAATTTTATTTTGAAAAATATTTATTTTTTTATAATTTGATATATAATCTTTTTAAATCAACATGTATATTATACGGATTTTACACCTAGTTTTTTTTTATAAAATATAAATAAAATACACATAGGGCTATTGAACGAAAACCAATAGGTTATACAAATACATATCAATTACATATTAACTAACATCCTCCATAGTTTTATTCAAATGAGACTTTTGCACATTTAAACTGAATTTGAAATCGTGAAATAGAGTTGTGTGTAGGTCATTTGTGAAGATAATACTGAGAAGTGGATGATACGTCGATACACAAAAAATATCCATAACAACCTGTCCCCGAACATAATGGATATCAATTTTTATGTGTTTGGTGCTAGTAGTGTTCAACCGGTCAAATCTAATTATCAATTAGATGTTGGATATCACCAAATGAGCCAATCCAATTTGTTACGCTCAACTGAACCAAACTAATCAAATTAAATATTAGATTGTATGAATTTTATATATTGAATATTTTCTACAATTATCCAAAATATCCAAATGGATTTATCCAATGAATATCCCGTTACAACCTTTAAAGAAAACACGGATTTCAAATATTCACGTAAAATATACAATAAAAACTAACATATGTTAAAATCCAAAATATCAAAAGTGAAAAAGTGAAAAATTGCAACAAAAATACAATAACAATCCATAATATCAAATCATACTCTTCAAGTTGCAACATTGTAACTATTGTGTAACATCCTAAAATTCAATACTAGGTTCTTAAATTAATAAAGCAAGTAAATGAAAGTTAATTTATATAGTTAAATCATCAAGGAATAATCATATCATATTAAGTTTAAAGGTCAAGAGTGAAAATAATAATATTTTTAAAATTTAAGGGTCAAAAGTGTTAGGTTGTAAAGTAAGTTGACCAAATGGTTGAATAAATTAATGGAAGGGGCTACAAAAGTTATAAAATGGATGAGGAAAGGCTTATTATGTCAAAACTTAAGTTAAAATTAGAAATATTGAGGTTTGATTGGTTTTGGACGAAACAAGCAAACTTGAGTGACTAAATGTGAAAAATAGGGAAATAAGATGCACATACTCCCACTGTTTCTTTCAAATGTGTTTTGCATCCAAGGAAACCCTCTCATGGTGATTTCATCATCTTATTTCATCTAGGTTTGAATCAAGCAAGTTAGAAGCATCCAATCAAGAAGAGAAGCAATCAAAGGCTAATAAGGTAGAAATCCTTCTCCAACAACTCTATTTTTTTGAGTTCATCATTGGGGTTGAACCCCAATGTCGATTTTGGCTTCAATTGATGCTTAGGGTTTGGTTTTTGTGACAACCCAAGTTGTCCCGTTACATTTCCCCGTTACCGTTAACGGAATATTCCACTGTATAAAAGTTCCGTTAATTAGAGGGCGTCAATTTAATAAACATTCCATTTGATTACCTTTAGCATGCCGTTAAGTCGTGATAAAAGGAAATAAAAGCACAGGACACACATTTCCATTTATTTGGAAAATGTTAAGTTTTATTATTACGACCACTAAATCGGGTGCGGCCAAAAGCCCCGTTTAACGACAGTATCGGGTAAAATACCACTGAGCCCCGACTCAAAACCCTATGTAAGGGTGAGTGGAGTCCCTTAGAAACTTTTTACACTCTCTCTCTATACCCTCTCTCTAGACCCGTTTTTGCCCCGAATTCGCAACCAAACGCTTCCAAATTGTAAGTCCGCTTACCCTAGCTTATTCTAAACGTATTGATTTATGTTTATAGCCCAAAAATCGAACTTAGAAGCATTGGAAAAGGAGTTTATGGCCTAAGCTCTTTCTTAGGCCGTAAACACCTAAAACAAGGCCAAAATGACCCAAACTTGTCCCCAATGGCTAGGAAATAAATTAAGGTATTAGCCTAGGAGTGTTTAAACATTAAAACTCAAAGATTTAGGGCATAAAAGTGAGTTTACGGCCCAAGCACAAGCTTAGGCCGTAAACTCCTCAAAATCATGTCAAAATGCCCCAAAAACACTCCCAAACCACACTAGGGCTTAACACATAAATTAAGGGCTTATTCCTTTGAGTTTAGAACACTTGAACACATAAAAATGAAGGATAAAATGGAGTTTATGGCCCAGGTCTATACCAAGGCCGTAAACTCCCCAAATCATGCCCAAAATGTGGTTTTTGCCCCCCAAATGACCATAGGCTATTTCCATAAAATACTAGGAAGGATTTAAGGGTTTAAAAACATGAAATGGAGGGGTAAAGAGGAGTTTACGGCCCAAGCTAGTGTCTAGGCCGTAAACTCCCCAAAACTCATGCAAATGTTAGATTTAAACCCCCAAAATAGCATCATACTTCATTAGAAATTACTAGAAAGGCATAAGGGGCTTAAAACTTCACTAAACTCAAAGATTGAGAGTTTACGGCCATAAAATCCCATGGGAGTGTCCCTAGGCCGTAAACTCCTATAAAGTGCCCTTAGGAGCCTCAAATCCACTCATGCCCTTTAGGAAAAATGCTTAGAATAATTCAATGAACAAGCTAGAAGCATCAAACACCCAAGAATATGACCTTGGGAGTTTACGGCCGTAAACTCCCTTAGGTTGGGTCGTAAACTCCTTGTTTGGTCCATGTTAATGCTTCAAATCCATTCACACACTTGATATTTGAGTTTAGCAAAGTTCCACAACTGATAAGAGACCCTTAGCACCCTTAAACGCTACCCGGGACCCCAAACACTCAACCAAAAGTGTTTTCCGCTCCTTTGAGCGTGTATAATTGTTTAATTAGTATTAAATATACTAATTGTATGTGAACATATGTTATCATATGTTAAAATAGGTCATTGTGTGTGTTCAAGTCCTTGCGTGACACTGAACGCCCAAACGACACCTTCGTCGGACCTACTTACACCAGGTGAGTTCATACCCCTGAATGAACCTTTTAAATGCTTTTAAATGTTTTTATAGGGGGGATTACAAGTTAAACATGCCAGTTATCATATCAATCACATGTGATTGATAACCCGCATGCACAAGATTTTGCCACTGTGCACTGTTTTTACCGAGTAGGACGCTATAACGCTTTTCAATTGTTTTAAAACTCTTACTTATACCTTTTAAACTAAATTCATTCTAAACTGGTTTGTGAAAGATTTTCCAAGATTTTCAAACATATTTTACAAAAGAATACAATGTGTGAAATTTTCCTGTTCATAAAGGCTTTTTATTAAGATTCCTTATTACGCATATTTTTACTTGTTAATTACTGTTGCTTCGCTTATACTTATTTTATACTCCTACTCTGTAATGCTTTCACTTATACCTGAAGTCACTTATACCGGATGACGCTTATACTTATTCACACTCTTACTTAGTGATACGAGTCTACTTCGCTTATACTTGAGATTGACTTTACTTCACTTATACTTGATACACTCTTACTTCACTTGTTGTCATCTCCACTTCACGATGCACTTATACTTATTCGACATTTATACTTCACTTGCGACCGCTTTTACTTCACTTGTTAGACACTCCTACTTCACGAGAATCACTTTTACTTGATACCCACTCAAGCATAGTTAGATGTATGTCTGTGCTTGTGTAGATGCATATAAATAATGGTTGAAGGACTTAGGAAGGTTTGTCCGCCCTATTTCTTTTTCTTCATTGAGATGTGGTCTGGTGGGAACGGATGTCCATCCGAATGTCATTTGATTCATTAGTTATATACCATGTATACAAGCTTAGGCACATGGTTTACTTCAGTCAGTTCAGTTAAGAGTCTCTACCTTAAGTCTACACTTACATTCGAAACCCACTATTGGGAAGTCTCTACCCCTAGTTCAGCACTTTCATTAGAAACCCACTATTTGGGATGCATCTTCAGGACACGGCCTTCTCCGTCGTCTAGTTGGTAACCAGAGTCTCCTGTAGGGAGAGCGGACATTGTGTGTATAGATCTATACGGGATTGACACCCCCGCACCCTGACTGCTAGCTACAGTCCACGACTCACCAAGCCAAGGGGTGACAAATGTCACATTATATAGATGCTTGTAGGGCATCTGGAACTCTAGTCAGTATGGTTACGAGTATCCTGGGTTACCTTATAATTCATGGCTTTAAGGTAACGGTATTTTCGTCAGCAATTTACACTGTATGCTGATGTCACTTTTCAGAGTCACACTGTTTTGACCTTGCTAGACGTATCTTTCATTTGATACTGCCTGGGGTCTGTAGTCTCTGTTTTGACCTTGCTAGACGTATCTTTCCTTTGATACTGTCTGGGGTCTGTAGTCTTTATTTTGACCGTGCAAGATGTACCTCTCATTTGGTATCGTCTTCGGTCTATATTCACTGTTTTAGACTTTACCAGCTGTACCTTTCATTTGGTATCTTCGGGGGTCTGTGCCTCCCCTTTGTTAGACTGAACCAGGCGTGTCGTTAGTCCGATACTCTCCTGGAGTCTATGATTCTTTGCCTTAGTCAGCAGTCCTCACTGATGAGGCATATGTTATTCCCTGATGTCTCTTGCTTTCTTTAATAATCAAATTAAGTATTTTGATAATAATAGCAATTAAGGGAAAACCACCTTTTACCACAATACACTGAACAACCTGGGTAGAAGGCTGCTTTATTTAAAGAAAATATAGGATTTTCTGGAAAGAACACTAATGCACTGAAAACACTTAAACTACTACTTATTAAAGTTATTTGACTAAATGACACTAAATACTTATGAACTCACCAGCATTTGTAAAAATGTTGATACTCGCTTTTCAAATAACTTGTAATCTCAGGTCAGCAATTAGACAGGTTTAATCCCCGGAGCTGCTGATGAAGATGGCTTAAGTACCTTGCTGCACTTTATATATTTTGCTTGTATTACTTTGATACTATGTAATGTAACCTTGTAAAATTATTAATATTAATGCAATGTTTTGTTGTACTTTGATTACTATGTTCATGTGTTGTGATACTTGAAATGACGTCATCCACCCCAGAACGTTTCCGCCGTTCCGGTTTTGGGGTGTGACAAATTTATAACCTCCCTTTAGTAGTTTCCATGATTTGAATCTCAATCCAATCACCTTATTGATGGATTTGATGATTTGGGTAAAAATCTCCATAACCCTTGAAATCAAATTTAGGTATTTTGTTTATAAAAGTTGTTATGGAATGGATTCACCTAGATGATTTTTTTTGGCTATAAACCCAATCGGAATGCTCAAATACATCCATGATGGTAGAATGTTGCATAAACATGGATTTTAAGAGGTTTTACGGGAAATTATGATGAAAAAAATGGAATCCTTTTTATGAGAGCATTTAATGAGTATATGATACTCATAAATAGGATTTGATGCTAATAGTATGATTTGAATTAAAAAAACATGAAGACTTGAATGATCTTTAGTTGAATTTATGGAATATTTAGCCATAAGGGCAGTTTGGGATATCTATGGATAACTACATGATGATTGACATATTAGAAGTGAATGTCATTCATGAACATGAACTGACACTATATAGATGATACCGGAACATAAACATGAAGGAAGGCTAGTAAATTTCTGGCTCTAGTGATTGTTTTGACCCAAAGGCAATTTAGGAACATGGAATGACATTGAGGATTTCATTGTTTAATTAATTAATTACAATGGTATTGGTTATGTTTTTATGTACTTAACATCATTCATATGAGTGTTCAATAAGTTACGAACAAATTATTTGCGTTTTAGAACGTTCAATTGCAAGATAGACTTTTTAACCCTTATTTTAAAACTTGAAGATAATCATGTTCTTAAAGGTTTCAATAAGCACTTAATGAATTAAGTGAAGTGTTTTTGGATGATAAAACACCTCCTAATCATGTGATTGTTTTAACCCAAAGGCAATTTAGGAACATGGAATGACATTGAGGTTTCCATTGTTTAATTAATTAATTACAATGGGATTGGTTATGGTTTTATGTACTTAACATCATTCATATGAGTGTTCAATAAGTTACAAACAAATTATTTGAGTTTTAGAACGTTCAATTGCAAGATAGACTTGTTAACCCTTATTTTAAAACTTGAAGATAATCATGTTCTTAAAGGTTTCAATAAGCACTTAATGAATTAAGAGAAGTGTTTTTGGATGATAAAACACCTCCTAATCATGTGTGAGAACCTATATAAATAGTAAAAAGTTAATTGGAAAAAGGCCTTCAAGAAATACGCAAAGTAGAGTGCCATTTTGAGAAAAAAAAACGAATTAAGAAAGTGTGAAGCCACGTGAACATGGTCTGTGTTCTTTCAAAGATTACAGAAACATAACCCATGTTCCCTTCTGAGGAATTGTCACCTATTTTTCTAACTTGAATTTGGATTAACCTTTTCACCTAATTCCAATTGCATTAGTTAGGAATTTTTGAATAATGATGTTTAAAATAGTTTATAAGTTTTATGAACCTCAAGGGTATTTTGGTCATTTTGTTGACTTTTACCTACATGTTATATAGTTGGTTTTTGAGAGTGTTGTTTAGAGGAAAGGAAATAAATTAGGACTAGCTAACCTTCTTGTGATTGAGGTGAGTACGTGTTGGAATTTTCCCACTTTGTGATAAATGACAAAATGATTTTATGATAATGAAATACCAATGCTTTAATACATGAAACATTTTGAAATGAAATTGTTTAATACTTTTGAAAGGAATGATTTGAAAGAATGTCTCGAAAACAATAACGTTTTGAAAGAAAATAATGTTCTGGAAGAACGAATGTTTTAATATGTGAAATGTGTCATTTCAAAGTATATTTTTCCAAGTGATCCATGCTAATATAAATGTGTCTTTTCAAAATATATTTTTCTAGGTGATCCATGCTAATATAAATGATTATGTGAGTATTCATAATGTTTGAATGTGAAAGTTGGAAAGAAAGTAAAAAGACACAAATGAATCATTTGAACTATGATGCCTCATAAGGGGCATATAGGAATCTATTGGATGGTACTTTCCATTCGCGAAGTTGATATCCTAATGTGAATGATGCCTTGGTGGACTTTTTTTCTTTCCACCATGGTCTAGAGTTGGGAGTGGTTCATTTATCGGACGTAGACCCTGAGTATAAAACTGGCAACGATTCCATACCAGAATTAGCCCTTAATGAAAGAAATGAATGAAATGTGAAAATAAATGTATTTTGAATTATATTGTGCATAGTGAAACATTTTGATATGAAATGGAATTTATGGTTCTTTTGAAATATGTTTTGTTTAATGAAATGTTTTTTTTTATAGAAATGTAATAAATGTTTAGGTCACAAGCATGCATATCTCACGAGACATTATCGTCTTACGTATCTCTTTTTAATGTCATGTATGTCAGGTTACAATTAAGGAGAAAATATGATAGATGGAAGTTAGAAGTTAAGAGATATTGAATGGAGTGGAGCTTGTTAAGTTCCATGTTAATTCTATTTATGTAATTCATATTTGTTTGTTATGGTTTGTATGATGTTTAATGGTAACACTCAATGTTTTAATTGCAAATGTTTTTATGGTATCGAGTTTTTATTAAATACTGGTTAATCCCTAAAATGATTTTATGACCATAACATTTTAAACTTTGAAAATTTTGGGGTGTTACATATTGTTAGTTCAATACTAGTGGATATTAATGGGATAATTCGATTATATATTAATTAGATAATTGAAATAATTGGATATCCAGTTAGATAATAATTGTATTGGATGCATTCAATTTTTTATTTGATTTGATTTTCATCAAATATTTGGTCGATCTAATATGAGTATTGAAAATTTTGAACTAGTCCAATGCAATGTATGTAGTTCGGTTTTAATTGGATTAGTGAGTTTATATTGGACCGATTAATTTATACACACCCTGATTTGGAGTGTTGATGTTCGAGACATGAGGCTGACTATGTTCTAGCTAAAAATAGAAACTTGGTAAATCGAGCTTACCTAATGGTCTTTTGGTTGACTTGTCACATTCTTTTTTAGCCGAGTGTGGCAACCTCATTAGACTACACTTGTGAACAACATTGTATGTTTCTATTGACATTTTCATTGAGGGACATTTTGGCTGTGATATTTACTTGAATAGTCAACAAATAAAATGTAGGAAAAACTTTCAAAAGTGTAGATTAGTACCTTATAGGTAGTTTTACAGTCGAGGTAACATATGTTTTTCTGATATTAGTCTTTTGGCATTTAATTTATTTGAATTTGGAGTTTGGGGTTTTGACTGGCCATCGTGCGGTGGTGAAGACCCATATTTAAGTGGCTGCACGGTTAGGTGTTGGACCGTGGCGTGGTGGTGGCTGGGTGCTAAACCCTAAATCTCAAACTTTGGGCCATATATAAGTGCACTAACTTCTAGGGTTTGCTGATTCTCTCAACCTCCACCCATTCAGAAGAGAAAACCCTAACCATAATGTGACATCCCCAAAATCACGGCCAGAAAAGACCGGTTTCATTTATGCTCTTTTTAAAAAAAAATAATTTCAGATTAAATTCTTTTGATTTAAAAGTGTTGCGGAATTTGTTCCCAAAACAAAACATGATAAAATAATATTTATCAAAGCATTTCATCAAGAGATGCATTTTCATTATATAATCAAAACTCGGGATGTCATGTTCCGATACAGACCATAAAGCATAAACGGTGACATTACAAGTCATTCAACAAATATATACATATACAGACTTGTAAACAAAACAACTCGATGATCCATCCATCTTACGCCCTTGTGCCACTTCCTGTAATACAAATAAAACTGAGTGGGTCAGGCTTGGGAGCCTGGTGAGCATATAGGGTTTTCAACCCACAATAAATAAATTATATTTAATTTCACCAACCAATCACTATCCCGATTACCCATTCCCGTTATCCTCACTTTACGTCCCTAAAATAACATCTATCTCAAGGGACCTAATCTAGGATTTTCATCGGGACGGACATTACTGCTAAGGGGTTTCCTCAACAATAGATATCCTAAAGGCAACCATGAGGGGGATAAAGTATACCGGTGAACACATCGTTCACAACACCTACAAGTTATGAACCTGCTAGCGTTCCACTAGACTGTCTAGAAAGAGTCTGTGGTCGTTATCCATACTCCGCTGAATAACTAGATCAACAACAACAACAACATCGATGCATCTCATCTGTTTATTTCACACCAACTATCTACCCATGTTCTACCCAACATATTAGTAGATAAAAATATATATTTTTATACATAGTTTAAAACCTGTATATCATTTTCATTCGATACATATTCCACATAACAGATGAGGCACACCCACATAACACGTATTTCATAGAAAGTAAATCCGATCTATGAGATAGAAGAGAATGAATATACATTCACACTTATAACAACAAAATTATACACATAAACAACAATATACTTAATACACTCAAACCATACTTGTATTATTATCGTGTTTATGAAAGGTAGTATACACTCACTTGATCAGAAGACGATCAGACAGCACTACGGCTTGCAGAAAAACTTCATTATAAATTCGTTATTATTTATTTTTAATTATTTATTTTTAATAGGCCGGGACAGAAAAACTTCGTTATAAATTCATAACTTCTTCGTTTGACGTCCGTTCTCGCCTAACTTTTTATCGCTTCGATATCAACAACGAGACCTTCGATCCTCGTTTAGATTGCTTCGGCTAAAAACCGCTCGATCTCAAATCGAGTATTTCAGGCTGCATACCGCTAAGTCGAAACTTCAGAAAATCGTAACTTCCTCATACGAAGTCAGCTTTGGGCGTTCTTTATATATTCGGAAACCTCGTTTCAACTACTACAACATTATCCAAAGATATCAAGTTTATTTTACACTTAAATTTTGACGCTTATTTTTATTCTTAATTAATCCAAACACATAATTAAGCAATTAAGCACAAAACACATAATACTCAAATAATACACTTCTATTATTTTAAAACAGGTTACAAAGGTTAACCTAGACTATTATATCAACATTAATGACAAGCCCAGAAACACAGGCGTTACACATAAGTACCTTGTGTGTGTGTGTGTGTGTTCTTGGTGCTTCAAGCCTTAGTATGTTCACAAAAGTAAGAAGATGTGATTTTGTTGCTTGGAGTGTAGTTTTTACTTCAGATCTTTCATCTCTTTCACCTTCTTGGAGTTTTAGGAAACTCCAGAACCTTAGAATTGGTGTGTGTTCATTTATGGATTTGTTTGATAGAAAAAGAGGTGTGCATTGGTTCTATTGGAACCACACATAAGTAATTATCCTTATAAGAATCTAGAGGAGTTAAGGTTTGAGTTTTATACTTGATTTGGTTATGTAATGGATAAAGTCATGAACTTTATGTGTTAACTCACTTAGAAGCATCATATATGATCTTTTGAGCTAGGGACGTTAAGGGATGAGAGATTAACAAATTAAGTTGTTAATGATGGCTACTCTAGGTTACAAATAAGAATAATTATGCAACAGATTCATAATCATATTATGGGTACGTGCAAGCTAGAAGTCTATGAGATTTTCTCAAGTTATAGAAACATACTTATGAAACAAACTTATAATCTATGTAAATAGAAAATTACAAGTTAGAATACATACCTTTTTGAATTAATCGAATAATGCAAACAACCCTCTTGATTTATTCCTTGTAAAGCAAGCACCAATAATGTGGATGTCTCTAATGGTTCACACTCAAAACCCTAAAACACTAGAACTCAAGAGGAGAGAAGAGGAAGGATGAGAAATTTCGTTACCCGCCTTGTAGGAATATAGAACCACTAAATTTGATGCCCAAGGGGATGTATTCAAGGCAGTTATCCTTATCAACTATAAGAAGCTTCCAAAAACCCTAGAAACAGGGATGAAGGCAACAGAGGCTAGCAGGAATGTTACCCCTCCCCCATATATCCTAATTAATTTAATAACAAATAACACATACATTACTTACTACAATTTAGGAGATGGCAATTACGGTTTTGAACTCATCGAATTTTGCCAATTACTTCAACGGGAGTACTTCAATTATATTCATTACAATTTAATTCATCGACACTCTCAAAAGGTAATTTCTAGTTCTTATCAGTTAATACATATTTAAGTTTTTTGCAATTTGTGGTTAATATTTATTTTGAACAATATAATTTGTAATTAATGATAGTATTATGATTGGTTAATTGGTTTCTTAATTTTTATAATTATAGGATAAAACATGAGCAAAAAAGAACCATAGATTCATTTTCCAAATGAAAAGAAGATGTTAATGACCCACCGCCACATCTTGTTGAGGAGTCTCAAGATGAATCTAAGAAAGTGTTGGATTAGTGTCTAAGACCATAACTATACTTGGTATGTACTTGACCCGGTTGTAGCATGGTCCTTTTAAGTTTCCTCACTAGAGCAACTTGACTGGATGAATAATGGAGAAAGAGGTTATTATGGTTTATTAATATATTATATGAATAATATATTAAAGGAGAGATCATATTATTTAATTAACATTGGTCAAGAATTAATTTTGTGATCAAAAGAGGTTAATTGAATTAAAGGGACTGAAGTTGTAATTATAAGATAATTGCATAATGGGCTGAGGAACCCTTTGGAAATGGTTGGACGAATTCTTATGGGAGCCCATAAGGACGAAATCTTATGGGAGCCCTTTGGAAATTCGATCCAAAACCTTAGAGAGTTTCAGAGAGAGTTTGTTGAATGTGTGAGGAATGAATGAAGGTTTTGCCTTCTGTTTATAGCCGATTCTTGACATGCACACTGCGTGTATCCAAGGGGAGCGCCGTGCCTTCTTGCTATGTTGTTCCCACGGTTTGCTTCCAAGTGTCAAAAATCGAGTGGTGTAACATCCATAAAAAATTCAAGCCAATTTAAAAAAAATTCACCATTGAAAACCATTAAGTTATTACAAAGTGGTTTCAAAATAGTTTAGACATCAGAGTATCACAGAAATCAAGATCGTAAAAATGAGAGGAGGTGCACGATTACGCCTTCGCCTTCCCGCGATCATCTGAAGTACCTGACACAAAATCCAAAATTGTAAGCGTGAAGCTTAGTGATTTCCCTCAAAATACCCGCACAACAAGTAACACGCATATAATAACAACATACTATGGGCCCAGTCAACCATTGGGTTGGAATGCCAACATACTATGGGTCCAATCATCCTCGAAATGGTATACCCTCGTCCCACAACCATTGGGTTGGAATGCCCACACAGTACAAATCCAATCATCCTCGGGATGGAGTACTCACGACCTACAACCATTAGGTTGGAATGCTCAGATCTGTTGGCTCTCGCACAAAGCAGATAAGACTCAACCACCAATCAAACATCTGCATATATATCAGATAATCACATAACACTTTATAGACAGACAAACCGATCTAACATATCATAACAGCATAATACATCCTATCTACCAGGATACTGATCTAACAGATCATAATAACATAACAACATCCTATCTACCAGGATACCGATCTAACAGATCATACGATACTCGAGCATATAACATATAATGATAACAATCCAAAGAGGGTCGGCCTTAGTGCCCTAGACCCTTGAGTATAGTGAGGAAAACTCACCTCACAATGTCGAACTGTAGTGATAAGATCAAACTCCTGAATCACAGCCACGAACTCCACCACCTATATCCACCATAGGACCACTTCCATAAATTCCCAATATACTAAAATACCCCCAGAAGTCAAGCTGGTCAACCCTTAGTCAAAGTAAAAGTCAGCGGTCAACGTCAACAGTCCATGTTGACCCAGCTCGTTGATTGTAGCTTACCGACTCGTCGAGTCCTTCCAGAACTCAAGAAATCATGAAAACCCTAGTTGACTCGTCGAGTTTCCTGATAACTCGTCGAGTCCATGTGTGTCAAAATGTCGGGAAAACCCTAACTTACTCGTCGATTCGTCTCGCTGAATCGCTGAGTCCATACAAAATCCAACAATGACCAATCTTTATATGACTCATTGAGTGACCATGCAACTCGTCGAGTCCCTTCAGTTCCTTTCTTATTCATACGTTTTTAAGCTACCCCAAAGCTCCAAATTGCAGATCTAACCTCCTAGGGCATGGGTTCCACGTAAAGATGCAAACGTTACGTACATACAATGTCCTGAATGCCAAAAACAAGCTAAGGGAGATGTTTTAGGTAAGGGGAAGGCCATAACTTGCCAAAGACTGAAACTTTATGACTATAAGGGCTTAGAGGAGTCCAGATCTGAAGTTACAACTTCAGATCATGCCTAATACCCGAAGTAACCCACAACCAACTAGAAAATGGCCCTAAAACTTTGCATGAAGAGATCTAGCTAAAGGTAAGTCAAGGTAACGACTTGTTACCTTCAAGATGATGCCAAGCTGAAGTAGAGTCAGATCCACAAGCTTCTCTTTGCTCCAAGCTCCTTAGACTTCAAGTCTTCTTCACAAAATTCACCTTCCAAGCTTCTTAACACATAAAAATGGAGAGTATGCGAGATTAGGGTTTTCTGAGCTCAAGAGGGATGGTAAGGGAGTCCGAGGGAGGCTAATAAGCCTTTAAATAGGGTGCAAAACCCCAAAAATTAGGGTTTCATTTTCCAACTCCTACTCGTCGAGTAGACCCCTTAAATTCATGCGGCCTGAATCGTTTCTACACGACGATTTGGGGCACCCAACTCGTCGAGTAAGTCTAAGAACATAACTATAAGCTTTAAATTTTATACTTGGGAGTCGAGATGTTACAAGTAGGTTGCATCCTACCTTCTGGAAATAGTGCGCGTCGCCCCCTCCTGCACACACGAATTTTTAATTATTTTCTAAAATTCATATCTTTCTCATACGAAGTTTGTTTTCGACACTCTTTACATCTACATGTAGCTATCGATGAGTACTACAACTTTCATTTAGATCTTGTCAGATAATTATCACTTTATTTTTAGAGTTTTATTTTTTATAAGGCTTAGACTGTTAAGCTCCGTATAAAAATTATAACTTTTTCAAACGCCGTCTGTTCTCGACTGTCTTTATATCGATGGACTTGTGTTTACGAGATCTTCAACTCTCGTTTAGATTGTTTTAGCTAACACTCAATTGATTTATATTTCGATTTTAATGTCCACACTGCTGCACTAAAACTTTGAAAAATTATATCTTCTTTGTATGAAGTCATATTTGGACGTACTCTATATGCAAACTCTCGATTTTATGATTACTACGCCTTTCTATTATATTACTTAGACCGATAAGCAACTTATATCCCATTCACTTTTTGTGACACGCACGGGTTGATTGTGAAACTTCAAAGAAACATAACTTCTTCAAACGACGTTGAATTTAAGCGCTCATTATATCCACGAGATTGTCATTATGACTACTACATATTTAGTTAAGATTATTTATCATAAATAATTTTTCTAATTAAAATGTTTTTATTGCTTGTAATGCGTACGTCGAATAATTATCGCTTATAATATTTTAATGTCTAGCCCAAACTTGCGGGTGTTATAGTCAGGTACTTATCCTTTACTTGACAGATTGATTGACATTATATTGATGCTTCCTGTTTCTACTACAACATCTGAAATAACATTTTGAGCAATGAAAATCGTGAAAAGATGACTTCAGGATATCATGAATGATGATTTTCATAACACTTGTATGCTTATTAACATTGAGAGAGATATTGTTGATACATTTTCCATAGATAAATGTATAGATGATTTTTCTTCTATGAAGCAAACACAGGCACAACTTAAAGTGAGAAAGGTACTACTTCTTATACTTTTGCAAATTTTTTAATTGTATTTTTCTAAATTTAAAATAATATCATATGTGTCTATGTTCTAACTCTTTATTTTAATAATAACAGGTTAATGTATGAAAAACAATGTTTATGATCATTTGAACACTTTTGAAGATTGGTTCTTGCAAAGATCGATACAATTCCTATTTATACGATTTTGTTCTTTATCAACATCTCTTTCCATTTTAAAGACTCAATTATGTTATTCAAATATATATATATATATATATATATATATATATATATATATATATATATATATATATATATATATATATATATATATATATATTAAAATTATATATAAGGCCCCCTTTTCCTAAACCCCTGGATCCGTCCATGCCTAGAAACTCCTTCAAAACCACTCATGCCCATGGAGGATTTTATAATGAAGATGCCCATGGAGGATTTTATAATTGTCTTCATTGCTCAATTATAAACAATCACAATTCAACCATTCCACCTTTAATTAATTTCAACCATTTCTCATTAAACAAAATTAACTATTAACCATTTCTAATTAATATATTAATGGTATAATATATTTGTTATTAACAAATCATTTTCTCTCTCTCTCTCTATCTATCTCTCTCTCTCTCTCTCTCTCTCTCTCTCTCTCTATTTCAATTATAGTTATTTAAGGTTATGAGGGCAAACCAAAAATGACTTTACTTTTATTCACTAAGATTATACCAATTTAGTTAAGACCTTAGACACCTTAATCCAACAGTCTCCCACTTGGATAAGTTGTCAACTAGTAAATAGTATTTTCCAAAGCCACTGTTGAACTTTGATTAACGGATGTTGGACCTAAGATAAGTGATCGACTATTCCTTCTTTCTTCAAGATATCATATGGACATGAGACATGGATACAAATCAATCATATAGTCCAAGATTCTCTTTCTCAATTTCCGATTTATGATGACTGGATTAATACTACTAATGGAACATATCAATTTAGTTAGGGCAAGTCCTTGCGCAATTATATGATATTATTGATATATGATTACTTTATATGTTGTGCTAAACGGTTCACATAATTATAAGGGGTTTGATCATATAGTTATCATTCTAGGTTTTTGTACCACTTAGTGGGACTTGGAATATTCACATCATTTCAGGTTGTGTTTGTCATGCAGTTTTGGTTGTGGTAGCGGTTTATCGTCATTAGTGTGCAACGACATCCATAGACCATTCTAGACAAGTTTTTCAATGCAAAAGAATTACCTACCCATAGATGTATTTGTGGGCATTCATAAATCATAACACATATTCAACAAGGTGCTATAAATCATATTGAATTTATCGTGCGATTACTCCATATGTCCCCATGCACTTTTCTAGAGGTATTGAGTTTGCGGTTACTCAAGGATGAGTGTTTGCATTTTAAATGCATTATGAGAAGTTTAATATGCAATCATTTTACATATATACGATTTTTATCTGGTTGCGGTTTATGGCTTTCTAGTATTACATATTTTGTTGATGTGCGTCTTAGGTAGATGTTTTAGGGATATTAGTGGCATAGAGGCATGATTTAATTGGAAGATACAATGACTATTTAGTCTGTTGTAATGACAAGTTTGAGTCCTTATATATGCTTTTAGATTAGTCATGACATTTGATTGAGACATCATTTGCAGTTTTGATGTTAGACATTTTACGGTTTATTAAATGTTTAAAATATATTTTCCATTACAGTGTCTATAAAAATGACAATTTTAAAGCATAAAGTGTTTTTTTTTTTTTTTTAAATTGGACATGTTTTAAAGGATGTCACAAAAAAACATTTGGCACCGGTTTATGAAACATTGCAAATCTTTATATATTATAAAAATGTGATTTTGGGTTAAATAATTTATCATTAGATTTCTTATCACACAATGTTATATGCTCTATTCATGAATAAAATATATACGATCATTCTTTACAAATTACAATTTTTATACATTATAAAAATGTTTTTAGGATCTTAGCCTTTAGAGCATCTCCAATGGGAGATTTTTTATAGTGCATTATTATTTATTTTTTAAATGAGCACTTAAATCCTTTGGAGCAAACAACTTTTTTGTTTTTTTATTTTGACAACTCAATATATATTAAGGGGTCAATATAGTATGATTACTTGTACAATTTAATCCCTTCTATTTTAAAGATATGTTATTTTATAACTAATTTAAAATATTGTGAATGTTTTTGTTGTATTTTTATAACTAAAACATAATAATTTTTCATATTTTAGTTATATAAATAAAGACACGATATAGTTGTATTATATATTTTCAAAGTAAGATATGATTTGTGTTTAAAAAGGATTAATTAAATTAGATGTTTTATAAAACATTTTAGAGAGATGAAGGTAAATTGATTAAATTTATAAAAAAAACTATTAAAATAAGTTTAACCATGGGAGAAGTCATTTATTTAGAGGACAAAAATAATAGATAATGAGGTGACAATAACTTTAAGTTATACATGAGTTAACTATTGAAAATGCTCTTAGACCATCTCCAATGCATTGAACTCATATGAGTTCAATGGATTGACACATGTACATTCCACTCATTATACATATTTACTCATTAAACTCTACACTCCATTAAACTCTATACAATTTAATGGATTGTCACAACATTGATTATTATTTAAAAAAAAAAAAATTAGTATGAATTTAAAAATTAAAAACTGCAATTAAAATTAACATTAATTAAAAATTTAAAATAAAAAATAATATGTGTGTGTGTGTGTTTGTGTGAGGAGAGAGAATATAGAGTTCAATGGGGATTGAACTCTCCATTCCATTGATTCCTAGTCATTTTCTCATAAGAATTTTAAGTTTAATAAGATTAAACTGCTCATTAAATCCCCCATTAAACTTCCATTAAAGATGACCTTAGTCCATCAACAACAAAGTGGAGGCTCGTTAAACATCGTTCGCTGTGCGTATGTACTTTACTACTATATTTTCTAACATGTAACAATAAACTAAAATTTATAGAGTAAATCAAGTAATAATTGTGAAAAAAAACAAACCAAATATGAAAGATAAAGAAAAAAAAAACAAAGGAAGGGGAACATCTCATAAAGAAAAGAAAACATGACCACCTAACATCACGTAACCCATAACCTTACCCATGCAAAAATACCTACTCATTTTCCAATCATTTCTTTTCCTTTTGTTTTTACCTTCTTAACATTTTCTATAACCACTTTTACACCGTTCATTCTTTTTCATATTTCGTATTTCATATTATGTAGATAGTTGTACGGACATTTGCCTAACATGTGTTGAAAATTGAGATTGAGATTGATAGAGACATAGAAGCTTATTAAAATCAACTCAATTTAATATTTTAGAGATTTAGACCGATCATAAGTTAGTATTAATAGATATCTATTTAATCTCCACAATTGTTTTATTGAAAAAAATGTTATTGTAGGGAACATTCAGGAAGGAATAACAAAATCAAGGAACCAAGAAGATTTCATTCACATGTTGTAACGCTCTAAAAATTCCACACAATTTAAACTTTTCAAAAACAACACAGCTTCATAAAGTTATTACAAAAAAGTTTTCAATACATTTATTATCATAGTCTTCCCAGAACCACATCATAAAACAAAATCATGAGGAGAAGTACGATCACGCCTTTGCCTTGCTACGGTCTCCCGAAAAACCTGAAAAACATTAAACCACAACTGTAAGCCTGGAAGCTTAGTGAGATACCCCCAAAATACCAACCACATATACCATATGCGCACAACATGCCATATCATAACAGAACACAGAACAACCATGCACTTCAGGTCTACTGTGTGACTGGTCAGCCGCACCGGCCATTAGTCCACATGGTCCACCCTCCGAGTCTAGCCATATACACTGAGTCTACAGTGTGATTGGTTCGCTCGCACCGGGCCTTCAATCCACCTGGTCCACTCTCTGAGTCTACAGTATGACTGGTCCGCCCGCACTGGGCCTTCAGTCGGCCTGGTCCACTCACCGAGCCTCGGCACGTCTGGTCCGCCCTCTTGGGGCCTATAGCCTATCCGGACCGCTCGCTGGGCCTTCGGGACAATTGGTCCGCCCTGGGTATGTTGGCCTACAGCACAAAGCAGGACCCGCCTCAACCCAACCCCAGTCCAACAACCATATGCACATAAACATTCAAACATATAACAATTCGCATAAAATCAAACCGATCTAGCAGATCACATAGCATAACATCATCCTATCCAGGATACCTACCTAACCAGTCACTAGCAAAGCATCATCCTATATACCAGGATACCGACCTTAACCGGGTCTCTAACATATATCATCCTAACTACCAGGATGCAACACAACAAAGCAATATCATAACAACGATACCCGGATCTCAATCCAATAAAGGGCCGGCCTTGGTGCCGTAGACCCTGTCGAGATAGTGAGGATAACTCACCTCGCAACTGCCAAATGAACAGATAAACCCAAGCTGCTCCGACCACTGATGCGATCTCCACCACTGGTCAACACCAAAACACTGAACTCAAAACAAAAGCCAATAATTACCAAAATGCCCCTAGAAATCAACTGGTCAACCCTTGGTCAAAGACAAAGTCAATGTCAACCCCTGACTGACTCTACTCGCCGAGTCAATCCAATGACTCGCCGAGTTCCCATGCACAGAACTTCCCCAATCCACGACTCAACTCGCCGAGTCACCCCGAGACTCGCCGAGTTCCACAACCCTGAGTCCTTTCACACTCGACTCACCGAGTCACATGTAACACCCAGATTTCCAAAAATAAAATTTTCATTTAATTAATCAATTTAATATTAAAAACACTTGTTTAAAATCTTATTCACATTCAAATTACAAAACGTAGTTTCATTTTCGTTATAAAAGAAGACCAGGATCCTCCAAAACTCAACTCTTTCTTCGGTGTGTACAACCGAACCGTTGCCATCCCGCGTTACTGTAAGAACCTGAAACAACGTAACATAAACAACGTAAGCACGAAGCTTAGTGAGTTCCCCAAAATACCTTACGCACATACGCCTTTCCAGGCCCTGACCTTCCGGTCAACTGTACAATGCCTTCCGGCCCATGAGATACTCGCCTTCCGGCCCATAAGATATTTGCCTTCCGGCCCGTAAGATAATTGCCTTCCGGCCCATAAGATAATTGCCTTCCGGCCCATAAGGTAATTGCCTTCCGGCCCATAAGATAATTGCCTTCCGGCCCATACACATATATAACACATAATACAAATACTCTAACACATAAAGCACATATATCATATATCAACCTGCCTTCCGGCCCGTAACATATTCTAACACATAAAGCACATTCACCATATATCATACCTGACCTTTCTGTCACATAATACTTTGCCTTCCGGCCCATATATAAGCATGTATATCACGCGTAGCAGCTACTTTCCATTCATAGCATATAAACATAACACACAACATACTTGACCTTCCGGTCACACAATCAAACCCTTCCGGGTGAGGTATAGTGAGAAGACTCACCTCGTAGTACGCAGGCTATAACCTCTTCGAGCTACTCGCACACAATCCGCTAGTTCCGCAGGTTCCCTATAATACCACAGCCTTAGTTAATGATCTTATCAAACAAGGCAACTGACCCCTCTAAGATATATACAGGTCAACGGTCAATCCTGACTGGACTCGTCGAGTGCAAAGGGTAACTCGACGAGTATAAGCATCCTGACACCACTCGCCGAGTCTGAAGAACGACTCGACGAGTTCCAGTAGATCTTCAAGCTACTCGCCGAGTCTGAAGAACAACTCGGCGAGTCCTAGTGAATCTTCAAGCTACTCGCCGAGTCTGATCATCCGACTCGGCGAGTCCACGCCATGCAGTCAATCGAACTGCTTCCTGAGATACGTATATTCCCGAAAAACGCACTAATGGGACTTCTGGACCTCTAATCATCCTATTACCAGGGTATAAACTTTTGTATAACAACATAACAATCCATCTAGACTCCAAATGGGTTTCACAAACCCTAAATCCATGCACACATTCACATAACAGGAAATAATCCGAAAGATTACCTGAATCATGCACTCTCAGTGTCCCCAAGCCTCAAAACGTGATTCCCTTGCTGTCCCATTAGCCATAACCTTCTCCTTCTTGGACCATAACTTCCTCAAATCACCAATGATCTTCAAACCTTGTTCTGGATGCCCACAACCGATTTAGGATCCTTCTCAGTCGGCCAAAAGGCGAACAATGGAGGCATAAGATCCCTTAAATACTTCCCAAACCGAACGGCTAGGGTTTCTGCTGAACAGCGTCGACTCGCCGAGTCCATACCTGGACTCGTCGAGTCCAGTCGCGAACCCGCGACCAACTCTGCGACCCTACTCGGCGAGTCTGGCTCCAACTCGCCGAGTCTCCCCTTTAAAACACCCCAAAATGCGATTTAACAATACTTGAGATTTTGGGCTGTTACAACTCTCCCCCACTAGAATTAGACTTCGCCCTCGAAGTCTCACCCTGAAAATAGTTCTGGATGCTGCTCCCGCATCACACGTTTCGGCTTCCCTAAACACTTCCGATATCTTCCAAGGTCGCTACTGAATCAATACCAGAGGTACCTCCTTGTTCCTCAGAACCTTGATCTTCCGATCTCCGACGGCCACTGGCCTTTCGACGTAACACAGGCTCGCATCCACCTAATCGTTCTCTAGTAGAACCACTGCTGACTCATCCGCTATACACCTCTTCAACTGCGACACCTACCAGTGTCATGGATCCGTCCCAATTCTGTTGACAGCTCCAAACGATAGGCCACCCTTCTTACCTTCGCACCTTCACGAAAAGACCCAACATACCGGGGCCCCCATTTACCCCTCTTCCTAAATCGAAGCACCCCGTCAGAAATACGAAGTCGCTGACCTGAAACATATACTCGTAACGGCGTCTGCCTGCATAACTTTCCTGTTAACTCTAAACGATCACTAACTCTCCTTAACCTGCTGAGTCTGCTCTGTCGACTGAAGCCCAAACTCTGTACTGTCCATCTCTCTCTGTAACCGAGAACCACCCAAGATGCAACTCTGCTCTTAAACCCCAACAATCACTCGAACAATGAGGGTTAGGAAGCCCTGAACCACCGGATCCCCGATCCAAAGCCCACTTTGTCCATCCCAGACCAACTGAGAGATCCATTCTCACTCCCAGAGTAACTCTCACAAATTCTCCTCTTGCCATCATATACACATGCTGAACTAGCCCCAACACTCGTAGGTTGGAAGACCCGATACACTGATGATATCCTCGAACACCTCCCAAGATGAACCACTACATCCACCCTACACTCTGATCAGATTCACACTGAAAATTTAAAATTTTCTCTCTCCATGCATCCCTTCTGAGCCTCAACAGACATCCCAACCGGATGGGTTCCTACTCCACTGCCGCGAACACGATGCTCAAAACCATACTCGAAATACTCTAACCATAACTTTGCTCTGCAGCTTTCACTTTCGTGAACTTGCACCCCCTTCGGAGTTACATACCCTCCTCTTTTCCTTTTCCACGGAACTCTCTTGAACATAATGCCACTCCAACCGGTGCCACGGTGCTCGCCCCAAGCGACACCACCCTTTTTGCGTAACTGCTATTCACATACTCTGGTTCTCATTGCAGGGGCTCTCAATCCCATGCACTCTCTCCACTCATCAAAATCACTGCCTCCGCTAAACAAGATCTACAACCCAGGGCCAGACCTTCCAATGCAATCACACTGCAACATACGTGATCCGCAAATCTCAAACTAATCCAGCAATACCAACAGAGTCTCCAGTATGACTGGACCGACCCTCATAACACATACTAGCCACTCGAGGCTATATCTCTGTGGGTCCGTACACCCAACTCTGCGAACCCTCAGGTTCTAACTCTGGGAACCTTCCGGTTCCAGCTCTTGAAACATGCACAACATAATCCCGTAGGATTAATGCAGTACAACCATCACGTACCTCAAACGTACCAATACTCTGATCGCAAAATTCCGTTTACTTACTCAAGCCCGATCCCGACCTCCTTTCAGGCCTCCACAATCAAATGCCCTAGGTCTGTATCTCGCCCCGCATACCCAACACTCGCTTCCGTCGGCCTATACTTTGCGCTGACAAACACTGCTGAATCCCAACAGCTAAGCACCCTCACATACTCGTCGATCTCCCGGAGAATTTTACAATTCTCCCCCACTAAAGCACTGACTAACTGCCACCGTTTGTCATTAACGACCCTTCAGAACCATCCTGCACAAAGAGAACATTTACCCTCTGACTGCTTCCCACAAGCATAAGCAACCCTCAGCAAAACACCTCTCCTCCCTGATCAATCCGCTCAAAAGAATCCGATCTTTCAATTATCCACTCCACAACTGCAGATGCTACCCATCATTCAACCCAGTGCCGCACCTCCACTATCAACCCTCACGAACGATGACCAACGGAATTCCCAAGCAATAACCCATAACCAAACCCACAACCTGCCAAAGGTTGAATATCGCATCGAAAACCGCACAAAGTTACCGGCACTAAAACACCAGACTATAACCATACCAAACCATCAGGGAACAACGAATGCCAAAGCGAAACCTGAAGCACCAATCCATAACCATGCCAATCCCGCGAAACAACGAATACCGCATCGAAATCCACACTACCAGCACAAACAATACGCCACAATCAACGCAAGCTAATCAAGACATCAAGACAGCATCATACCCGCAGCTGCCCCCCGGCACTGCTCCGTCTCCCTCTGCCGCAAGCCGATAAGCACAACCCTGAGCCCTTGGGCTCTACTCCATCCTGTCCTCCTCCTGAACTCCTCAAGGTGGCCGGTGCTAGAGCCTGCACCGATCCTGCAAAAGCTGTGGACAGTTGACCCTCAAATGTCCAACCTGCCGATGCTGATAACAAATCCTGGAATCCTGAATTGGCACTGACTGCCGACAACCCCGTGCACCATGCCCCTCCTTTCCGCACTTGCGGCATGCACCACTGGGCCAACAAGCTCTGGTGTCATCTCCCTCACACTTCCCACAAGTGTGACCGCTCCGATCCCCCAATTCTAACGTCTACGGTCATGGACCGTTTCGGCGCCGACTGCGACTGCACCGATCCTGCAAAAGCTGTGGACAGTTGACCCTCAAATGTCCAACCTGCCGATGCTGATAACAAATCCTGGAATCCTGAATTGGCACTGACTGCCGACAACCCCGTGCACCATGCCCCTCCTTTCCGCACTTGCGGCATGCACCACTGGGCCAACAAGCTCTGGTGTCATCTCCCTCACACTTCCCACAAGTGTGACCGCTCCGATCCCCCAATTCTAACGTCTACGGTCATGGACCGTTTCGGCGCCGACTGCGACTGCATCGGGGCCTGTCCCAGCTCACGCAACTGCAACTTAACCTCTAACTCACGCCACATGGCGGCCTTCTGCAACTCCAACAGGGTCTCGCACCTCCGCGCAGACACGAACTGTCTGATACCCCCTTGAGCTTACTCGAATATCGGGCATCTGAGCCTGCTCCGAAGCGAACTCAGGGCAAAACATCGCCCTCTCAACAAACATCCCGGTGCTCTCAGTCACCGACTCCAAATCCTGCCTCAGCTTAACGAACTTCCGAGCCAATTTCTCCTGTTCATCCCGCGGAACATAGCGAGTACTGAACATCCCTCTGAATTGATCCCATGAAACCGCAGCCCTCTGCGCATCAGAAAATGACCTCGTGGTCAATCTCCACTAATCCTTCGCCCCGAGCCTCAACAGGTTCAGAGCACACCTCACCCTCTGATCAGCAAAGCATAAACTCGTGGAGAAACACCCCTCCATGTCTGATAACCATCTCATAGCAACAATCGAGTCCTGAACTCCATCGAATGTGGGAGGCTTCGCATAATAGAAGTCCCGATACTGAAAACCCCGACTAGTCCCTTTCTTTGCCGTTGCTACAGCCGCTGTAACCGCCGCGGCAGCCGTCTCTGCGAAAGCCGCATATCGCTCATCAGACTACTTCAATCATAGTGGTCCTGATCGACCCAAACAATTCTGGCGACTCAACCCGCAACAATGCTGCAACCTCATCACGCCGGATCTCGCGAATCCTCGCATCCCGCTCGCTCGTGCTCGTCCGATCGATAACCGGATAACAAGATAGCCACAAGCATCATCCACTACGAACCATGGTACTCATCCCATGACATCCTTCCTCAACATGCTTCGGTGTATGGTACCTGAACCATAGCACCATTCCTCAACCTGTTCCAATGTATAGCACTCGAACCACAACATCTATCTCAATCTGTTCCGATGTATGGTGCCCTGACCATAACATCACTCTGTATCCGCTCCGATGTATGGCATCCGAACCATAACATCACCCCTCAATCTGTTCCTTAGGACCTTCAGAATGCCCCCTGTATCAAGTATGGGTCCTCTGCTTTCAGTAGTACGGGCCCATACTACCTGCCACATCTACCCATACTTTCCACACGGGCCATTCCAGAGTTCCTAAGTAGCTGATAAACCTGCTCTTTCACCAATCTCATCGCGCGTGCTCGCTTTCCAGCGAAATCCTCTACTCTACCAGCGCACTCATCTGGCTAGGTTTACTCCCTAGTCCCTTCCGCTGTCCTCCCACTTCTTTGCTATCAACTGCTGAAGAGTTCCCAATGATGCCAGCCCTCTACCTCCTGAGTATCGTCATACTCACTTGGTAGCTGACTCCCATCATCGATAACTCCACAAAGCACAAAGCAAGCAGCATTCGAGCATTGAAGCATACATAGGATTCCCCATCTGTGGTAGCTCCACCTTCTCGGCTCATCCTCGGAAGTACCTCTGTACCCCGTAGCTTTACCCCTTGTGCGTTCTAACTAGATACTCTCACTCATCACATACACACAAAAGCATAACGCACATATAACAGCAATCCCTAGACTAAGGCATCACAAATCAGGCCACTCTAGTCCTAAGATGTGAAATACCTAGCCTGTCTCTAGCATGCAATAATATCTCATAAAGTGCATAATAGATATTCCATAATACAAAAGTAAGGGTATTTTGGGAAATCACCGTTTGGCTCTGGCTGATTGTACACACTGCTCTTTCTTGCTTCCTCTTTGAACTCTTATTCACTTTTAGAAAACCATTTATTTGGAAAACTTTTTCTTACTTCCTCAGTTTGAGTCCAGATTTACCCGTAGGCGCGTCCGAATCCCTCAAACCAAGGCTCTGATACCAATTTGTAACACCCAGATTTCCAAAAATAAAATTTTCATTTAATTAATCAATTTAATATTAAAAACACTTGTTTAAAATCTTATTCACATTCAAATTACAAAACGTAGTTTCATTTTCGTTATAAAAGAAGACCAGGATCCTCCAAAACTCAACTCTTTCTTCGGTGTGTACAACCGAACCGTTGCCATCCCGCGTTACTGTAAGAACCTGAAACAACGTAACATAAACAACGTAAGCACGAAGCTTAGTGAGTTCCCCAAAATACCTTACGCACATACGCCTTTCCAGGCCCTGACCTTCCGGTCAACTGTACAATGCCTTCCGGCCCATGAGATACTCGCCTTCCGGCCCATAAGATATTTGCCTTCCGGCCCATAAGATAATTGCCTTCCGGCCCATAAGATAATTGCCTTCCGGCCCATAAGGTAATTGCCTTCCGGCCCATAAGATAATTGCCTTCCGGCCCATACACATATATAACACATAATACAAATACTCTAACACATAAAGCACATATATCATATATCAACCTGCCTTCCGGCCCGTAACATATTCTAACACATAAAGCACATTCACCATATATCATACCTGACCTTTCTGTCACATAATACTTTGCCTTCCGGCCCATATATAAGCATGTATATCACGCGTAGCAGCTACTTTCCATTCATAGCATATAAACATAACACACAACATACTTGACCTTCCGGTCACACAATCAAACCCTTCCGGGTGAGGTATAGTGAGAAGACTCACCTCGTAGTACGCAGGCTATAACCTCTTCGAGCTACTCGCACACAATCCGCTAGTTCCGCAGGTTCCCTATAATACCACAGCCTTAGTTAATGATCTTATCAAACAAGGCAACTGACCCCTCTAAGATATATACAGGTCAACGGTCAATCCTGACTGGACTCGTCGAGTGCAAAGGGTAACTCGACGAGTATAAGCATCCTGACACCACTCGCCGAGTCTGAAGAACGACTCGACGAGTTCCAGTAGATCTTCAAGCTACTCGCCGAGTCTGAAGAACAACTCGGCGAGTCCTAGTGAATCTTCAAGCTACTCGCCGAGTCTGATCATCCGACTCGGCGAGTCCACGCCATGCAGTCAATCGAACTGCTTCCTGAGATACGTATATTCCCGAAAAACGCACTAATGGGACTTCTGGACCTCTAATCATCCTATTACCAGGGTATAAACTTTTGTATAACAACATAACAATCCATCTAGACTCCAAATGGGTTTCACAAACCCTAAATCCATGCACACATTCACATAACAGGAAATAATCCGAAAGATTACCTGAATCATGCACTCTCAGTGTCCCCAAGCCTCAAAACGTGATTCCCTTGCTGTCCCATTAGCCATAACCTTCTCCTTCTTGGACCATAACTTCCTCAAATCACCAATGATCTTCAAACCTTGTTCTGGATGCCCACAACCGATTTAGGATCCTTCTCAGTCGGCCAAAAGGCGAACAATGGAGGCATAAGATCCCTTAAATACTTCCCAAACCGAACGGCTAGGGTTTCTGCTGAACAGCGTCGACTCGCCGAGTCCATACCTGGGCTCGTCGAGTCCAGTCGCGAACCCGCGACCAACTCTGCGACCCTACTCGGCGAGTCTGGCTCCAACTCGCCGAGTCTCCCCTTTAAAACACCCCAAAATGCGATTTAACAATACTTGAGATTTTGGGCTGTTACATCACAGCTCAACCAGAAGAAAGATTAGGGCCTCACGACCAGACTCGCCGAGTCCAAGAACAGACTCGCCGAGTCCAAGGCTATCTTCAATAGGCTCGCCGAGTTGTTCTTCCAACTCGTCGAGTTCCTGCTTATCTTCATCCAACTCGCCGAGTTGTTCTTCTAACTCGTCGAGTTCCAGCCTATCTTCAAGCAACTTGCCGAGTACACCCTTGTGACTCGCCGAGTACCCTTAGATCTGAAACCATACAGAGGCTTTCCAAGCCATGTAGAAGCTCTAAACCATAGATCTACCCTTCTACAAGCCATCCATCATGTAAAGTGGCAAACTTTACGTGAATCCAAGTAGATCTAAGCATGTTACACTCTAGGGTTTGGGTTTGGGACAAAAGAACTTCACCAACAACTCTTGAGCATGGACTTTATGGCTTTCTGGATCATTAGCAACCTAGATCTGAGGTAGCAACCTCAGATCTTACACCAAACTTGAGATGGACCTCATTTATGCCCCAAAACCCCCCACAAATGATAGATCTAGATGCACAAAAGCTCAAACAGAGGATTATTACCTCAAATGAAGGCTCCCACTGATGAATGAACCAATTCTCTGCAAATCCCCTTGCTCCAATCTTCTTGCTCTTCAATTTCCTTCCAAGGTTACCTCCTCCAAGGCTCTAATCTCTCACCAAGGAAAGCTCACACGAATTTAGGGTTTTTGGAACTCAAGGGAAAGTAAAGAGGCTGGGGAAGAAGTGTTATGTTCTTTATATAGGGCTTAACCCCCGGAATTAGGGTTTTCTCCACTCAGCACCAACTCACCGAGTCCACCCATGCTACTCGCCGAGTTGGTCACTTAACACGCGACCAGAGTCGCGACCCTACTCGCCGAGTCCACTCGTGGACTCGCCGAGTTGCCCTTTCACACTTACACTTTTAGCCCTTCAACTTTACTTCTGATATTCCGCGATGTTACAATTCTCCTCCACTTAAATTAGGTTTCGTCCTTGAAGCCTGCAACAATACAACTCCAGAACTACTCTCGCAATGCACCACCTGGCATTAACCAGACCAGGTTCCTCAACGCACAACCACCGAAACCCAAAACCCAATTTTTCTTCTCGCGGTGTTCTGACCACCGCTTCAAGCCGGCCACCGGCCTCATCCTCTGATAACCACACTTATCAACTGAGTACCACTCCATGATACTTCACTCGCTCCAAATCACAACAATCACTCGACTCATACGAGCTAGAAATAACCATGAACAACCGGAATTCCCGGTCTGAGCCCAACTTTATCCACTCCATGCTGACAGGATGACACATCCTTCAGCCTCAGAGCAACTCCCATGAGTTCTCCACCACAATCTCATACCCATGCTGAACTGGCTCTAGCATCTTCGGGTTGGGAAAACCCGATACACTAACGACACCTCCAAACATCCCCCGGGATGAATTTCCACCACATAAATCAAAATCAAACTGGAAATCCAAGATTCCATCCCTGCATTCCTTCCGAGCCTTAACAAACATCCAACCCGGATGTGATTCCATACCACAGCCGCAGACACACTGCTCATCAACCCTGATTGGAACACCCCAATCATAACTCTGCACTACTGCTTTCACTTCCGTGAACTTACACTCCCTCTCGGAGCTACATTCATTTCCTTTCCCTTACCAAGGAAATCCATTTGGCTGCCTTGACACTACCACAAGTGCCACAGTGCTCACTCAATACTACACCATTCTCTTATAGCATAACCGCTATCCTATGCACCATACATGCTCTGGATCCGCTCGCTAGGACTCTCAAGTCCATGCTCTACCTTCCACCCACCACGATCAATACCCGGGGCCAGACCTTCTGACGCTAACACATCGCGACATACTCAATCCATTTCCTCGCACCGATCTATCAATACATGCAGAGTCTTCAGTATGACTGGACCGCCTTACCAGGCCTTCAACCAATCTGGACCACTCTTAGAACCTTCAGCAGATCTGGACCGCCCTCCAGGGCCTTCAGCCTGGCTGGACCGTTCTCCGAGCCTTCGGCCTGACTGGTACGCCTACCGGCCTTCAGTCTATCCGGACCGCTCAAATAACATTCATCATTCCGATTCATCCCTCCGGGAAACTCTCCCATACATACTGTTCTAGCCCTCTAGGGGTTCCGAACTCTATCTCCATCCTACATACTCAAACCTGGCCTGATCCCAGGACTTCCACAATCAATCACCCTTGGTCTGTATCCCGCCCCGCATGCCTGCCACTTACTCATACCAGCCTACGCTCTTGGCTGACAGAACCACTGTTGAATCCCAAGCAGCTAAACAACCTCTCATGCTTATCGATCTTCCGGAGAATTTTCCAATTCTCCCCCACTTAAAGCACTGACTATCAACCACTGGTCGCCATCACCGACCTCCCTTATCAACCCTACACAACACAATCCCTTGCACGCGAACTGGTTCCCACTAGAACGAGCAACCTTCAAAAAATCACATATCAACACGGATCATCTTAGCTTGAAAGAAACCCGACCCTCAGCTAACCATTCCTTAGACTGCAGATGATGCCTGACATTCAGACCAAATGCCAGATTCCCACTAATAACCCTCATGAATGATAACCAACGAAATTCCCAACATTAAACTCATAACCATACCATAACCCTCAAAGAACAACGAATACAATACCGAAAACCGCACAACGAGACTAGCAGATAAACAATACTCCACAATAATCACAAGATAACAAGACATCAAGAAAGAAACATACCCGCAGCTGCATCTAGCACTGCCTTGACCTCCTCTGCTGTAAGCTGAAAAGCACGACCCTGAGCCCTTGGGGGCTCCGCTCCACCCTGACCTCCACCCGTGATCCTCAATGTAGCCGGTGCTGGAGCCTGCACCGGACCTGCAGCAAGCTGTGGACAGTTGACCCTCAAGTGTCCAACCTGATGACAATGATAACAAATCCTCAAATCCCGACCCGGGGCCGCCTGCCGACAATCCCTCGCATAGTGCCCCTCCTTTCCGCACTTGCGGCATGCACCACCGGACCTACAAAATTCGGTGTGACCCTTCCCACACTTCCCACAAGTGTGGTTGCTCTGATCTACCAATCTAAAATCAACGGTCTTTGACCGTTTCGGCGCCGGCTGCGACTGCATCGGAGCTTGCCTCTGATCTCGCAATTGTAACTCAATCTCCAACTCACGCCGCCTGGCGGCCTCCTGCAACTCTAACAAGGTCTCGCACCTCTGCGTAGACACAAACTGCCTGATATACCTCTTGAGCATACTCAGATATCGGGACATCTAAGCCTGCTCCGAAGCGAACTCAGGGCAAACACATCGCCCTCTCAGTGAACATCCTGGTGATCTCCGTCACCGACTCCGAATCCTGCTTCAGCTCAAGGAACTCCTGAGCCAATCTCTCCCTCTTAACCTGTGGAACATAACGAGTGCTGAACATCTCCCGGAACTGATCCCATGAAACCACAGCTCTCTGCGCATTCGAAAATGACCCCGTGGTCAATCTCCACCAATCCTTCGCCCCGAGCCTCAACAGGTTCAGAGCACACCTCACCCTCTAATCAGCAGGGCATGAACAAATGAGGAAACACCCCTCCACGTCCGACAACCATCTCATAGCAACAATCGGGTCCTACACCCCTATCGAAGGTAGGAGGCTTCATATTATCGAAGTCCCGATACTGAAAACCTCGACCGGCTCTTCCCCTGCCGCTACTACAACCGTTGTAGGTGTCGTGGCAGCCGTCTCTGTGAGAGTCGCATAGCGCTCATCAAAATACTCAATCATGGCGGTCTTGATTGACCCGAACAGTTCCGACAACTCGGCTCGGAACAACACAGCAACCTCATCATGCAGGATCTCGCGAATCCTAGCATCCAACTCGCATGTGCTCATTTGACAAATAACCTCGGGCGGTACTGACCCGCCCTGACCTCCCTCTCCTGCTCCTGATCCTGACCCGGATCCGCTCCCAGCATGCCTCGTAACCACCATACTGAAAAATACCACAAGATCTCAAATACTTCCCACAAACTTGGGAACCAACTCCCAACCCAACCCTAGAGGCCATGGTTTCTTTGATACGCGTATGGGTCCTGTGCTTTCAGTAGTACGGTCCCATACTACCTTCCACACCTACCCATATTTGTATCAAATATACCACAACACCTTAGTGAAAAACATACATAACAAGCGCTTAACCCTCACTCCTAGAGGAACACCAGAAATCTCCCACAAAGGAACCCTAGGCTAGCAGGCAACATTATCATGAAATCCTGAAGATCCCTAGCCTAGTACTAGCATACTGTTCTATCAAAGCTCAAAAACAAATAACATGTATGGTATTTTGGGGTTACTTACTGGCTCCGGCTGATCGTACCTCCGCGTCCTCCTTTACTCATTTTGAAAACCATTTTAAATTCTCTTTTCAAAACTCTCCCTGATTTGAGACTGGATTCACACGAATGTTCCTCCAATTCACTCAAAACAAGGCTCTGATATCAACTTGTAACGCTCTAAAAATTCCAAACAATTTAAACTTTTCAAAAACAACCCAGTTTCATAAAGTTATTACAAAAAGGTTTTCAATACATTTATTATCAGAGTCTTCCCAGAACCACATCATAAAACAAAATCATGAGGAGAAGTACGATCAAGCCTTTGCCTTGCTACGGTCTCCCGAAAAACCTGAAAAACATTAAACCACAACTGTAAGCCTGGAAGCTTAGTGAGATACCCCCAAAATACCAACCACATATACCATATGCGCACAACATGCCATATCATAACAGAACACAGAACAACCATGCACTTCAGGTCTACTGTGTGACTGGTCAGCCGCACCGGCCATTAGTCCACCTGGTCCACCCTCCGAGTCTAGCCATATACACTGAGTCTACAGTGTGATTGGTTCGCTCGCACCGGGCCTTCAATCCACCTGGTCCACTCTCTGAGTCTACAGTATGACTGGTCCGCCCGCACTGGGCCTTCAGTCGGCCTGGTCCACTCACCGAGCCTCGGCACGTCTGGTCCGCCCTCTTGGGGCCTATAGCCTATCCGGACCGCTCGCTGGGCCTTCGGGACAACTGGTCCGCCCTGGGTATGTTGGCCTACAGCACAAAGCAGGACCCACCTCAACTCAACCCCAGTCCAACAACCATGTGCACATAAACATTCAAACATATAACAATTCTCATAAAATCAAACCGATCTAGCAGATCACATAGCATAACATCATCCTATCCAGGATACCGACCTAACCGGTCACTAACAAAGCATCATCCTATATACCAAGATACCGACCTTAACCGGGTCTCTAACATATATCATCCTAACTACCAGGATGCAACACAACAAAGCAATATCATAACAACGATATCCGGATCTCAATCCGATAAAGGGCCGGCCTTGGTGCCGTAGACCCTGTCGAGATAGTGAGGATAACTCACCTCGCAACTGCCGAATGAACAGATAAACCCAAGCTGCTCCGACAACTGATGCGATCTCCACCACTGGTCAACACCAAAACACTGAACTCAAAACAAAAGCCAACAATTACCCAAATGCCCCTGGAAATCAACTGGTCAACCCTTGGTCAAAAACAAAGTCAAAGTCAACCCCTGACTGACTCTACTCGCCGAGTCAACCCGATGACTCGCCGAGTCCCCATGCACAGAACTTCCCCAATCCGCGACTCAACTCGCCGAGTCACCCCGAGACTCGCCGAGTTCCACAACCCTGAGTCCTTTCACACTCGACTCACCGAGTCACAGCTCAACCAGAAGAAAGATTAGGGCTTCACGACCAGACTCGTCGAGTTCAAGGCTATCTTCAATAGGCTCGCCGAGTTGTTCTTTCAACTTGTCGAGTTCCTGCTTATCTTCATCCAACTCACCGAGTTGTTCTTCCAACTCGTCGAGTTCGAGCCTATCTTCAAGCAACTCACCGAGTACAGCCTTGTGACGCGCCGAGTACCCTTAGATCTGAAACCATACAGAGGCTTTCCAAGCCATGCAGAAGCTCTAAACCATAGATCTACCCTTCTACAAGCCATCCATCAGGTAAAGTGGCAAACTTTACGTGAATCCAAGTAGATCTAAGCATGTTACACTCTAGGGTTTGGGTTTGGGACAAAATAACTTCACCAACAACTCTTGAGCATGGACTTTATGGCTTTCTGGATCATTAGCAACCTAGATCTGAGGTAGCAACCTCAGATCTTACACCAAACTTGAGATGGACCTCATTTATGCCCCAAAACCCCCACAAATGATAGATCTAGATGCACAAAAGCTCAAACAGAGGATTATTACCTCAAATGAAGGCTCCCACTGATGAATGAACCAATTCTCTGCAAAGCCCCTTGCTCCAATCTTCTTGCTCTTCAATTTCCTTCCAAGGTTACCTCCTCCAAGGCTCTAATCTCTCACTAAGGAAAGCTCACATGAATTTAGGGTTTCTGGAACTCAAGGGAAGGTAAAGAGGCTGGGGAAGAAGTGTTATGTTCTTTATATAGGGCTCAACCCCGGGAATTAGGGTTTTCTCCACTCAGCACCAACTCTCCGAGTCCACCCATGCTACTCGCCGAGTTGTTCACTTAACACGCTACCAGAGTCACGACCCTACTCGCCGAGTCCACTCGTGGACTCGTCGAGTTGCCCTTTCACACTTACACTTTTAGCCCTTCAACTCTACTTCTGATACTCCGGGATGTTACACATGTTTACTTTATTTACCGTATGCATGTATATGATTATAGATGTCTTAGGTTCGAGGCTTGTCATCTTCTTTGTTTATTTTAAGGGAAGATACTTAAAATGGTGAAATGTGATGTTATCCACGTCCTCCTCTCTAACCCTGATCTGATGATACCCTGACCTCAAATCGAACTTGGAAAACCAAGTTGCACCCTAAAGTTGATCAAAGAGGTCATCAATCCGCGGAAGTGGATAACGGTTCTTCACCGTTAACTTGTGTAACTCTCAGTAATCAATGCACATGTGATGAGACTCATCCTTCTTCTTCATGAACAAGATCGTTGCTCCCCACAGCGAACTTCTTAGTCTAATAAACTGCTTGCCCAACAGCTCCTGAAGAAGAGAGCACAACTCATGCATCTCGGATGTTGCCAAAAGGTACGACGCCTTAGCAATCGGGGCCACACTGGGGACCAAATCGATCTAGAACTCCACCTGCCTCTCAGGAGGTGCCCCAGGTAATTCCTCTGGAAACACATTTGGGAACTCCCTAACTATAGGCACATCCGATACTGAAACCTCCTTCCGACCCGAGTGTCAACCACATATGCGAGATAACTCATACACCAATGTCGTAGATACTGATGATCCCTAGCTAGCAGCATAACAAAAGGCTGATCCAATCCTGGTACCTTATCTATAAATAACTAGTTCTCCCCCACTTGGGGTTCAAACTACCACCCGCTACCTCTCGCATTCAATCATTACACCAAACCTTCTCATCCAGTTCATCCCTACAATTACACATACATCCCCCATGGGAATAGGGGTTAGGTCAATCGGATAAGGTACCCCGAAAATCTCCAAGACACAACCCCGATAAATACTCGATGTAGAAACCTATGTTCGTTGGCGATAGAAACCCGCAATGGACACTCCAACTCACCAAGAGTCAAATCAAAACTCTTACTGAAAGACTGAGATACAAAAGACTGACTCGCACCTGAGTTAAAAAGCACAGGAGCAGGTAAGGATTTCACTAAGAAGGTACCTGGCAACATCATAAACATAAGCATACAATAAAATATAATTGGCATAATAGTAAAAGAGAACATACCAGTAACAACGTCCAGTGACGCCCTGGCTTCCTCTACAGTGAGATGGAAAGCATGACCCCGAGCCCTTGGGGGCTCCGCCCTACCCCAACGTCCATCCGTGATCCTCAAAGTAGATGGTGTATAAGCTTGTGTCGGCTTTGCAGTGAGCAAGGGACAGTTGGCCTTCATATGGCCAACCTGATCACAATGGTAACAAATCCTGATGCTTAAGACTGGGGCTTGCTGGTGACAACCCCTTGTGAAATGCCCATCCTTTCCGCATTTATGGAATCCAGAAGAAGAAGACCGAAAAACAAACTCATGGACCTTGCCGCCCTTGCGATAAGTGTGGACCCTCTGTCCCCCAGAACTTGAATTAGCAAGCTTGAATCGATTCACCGCCTGTTGTGACTAAAGGGAGCATGTCACTGCTCCAATCATCTGAAGCTCCATCTCGATCTCTTGCCTCCTGGCATCATCCTGTAGCTCGAAGCGGGTACCATAACGTTGGATGGACACAAACTACTAAATATCGGTCTTGAGCATACTCAAGTACCGCGTCATCTAAGCCTGCTCTGAAGCAGCGAACTCAAGACAAAACAAATCCCTCTTTGTAAAAATCTTGGTGATCTTCGTCACTGTCTCAATCGTCTGTCTCAAATCAAGGTACTCCTGAGAAAATCTCTCCCTCTCCGCCAAGGGAACATACCTCAAACATAACATCTCTAAGAACTGCTCCCAAGTAATATCAACCCTCTACTCAGGAGTGTACGAACCAGTCACCAATCTCCACCAATCCTTTGCCCCTACCAGGAGAAGGTTCAGGGCGCACTTGACCTTCTGGTCATCCGGGAAAGAACATGTGAAGAAAGAACCATCCACATCAAACAACCATATCATCACCAAAATCGGGTCCTTGACCCCATCAATCTGTGGGGGCTTCATATTTTTGAAGTCCCGATATTGAAATGATCTCTCCCTTCGAAACCCCGCAACAACAACAACCATGGTAGTTGGAGCAGCAGCAACATCAGTGAGTGTAGTGTAACGATCATCAAAAAGCTTAATCACGATTTTCAGCAGCAGTCAGTCTCGGCCTATCCTGGCCACCAGCTCCCAAACCAGAACCTCTCATAATCGCCATACTGAAAAACAAACCAAGGTATACATCCAAAAGGTCACAGTCCATACTGCTATAACCATCACGACAAGACTAACCATCGGGGTTTGTGACTTCCTTGCTACGCGTATGGGTCCTATGCTTTTAGTAGTACAAGCCAATACTATCTTCCACACCTTCCCTTATTTGTATCAACGGATCATCAAAAACTGCCTGGAAATAAACAAACAACTGGAATACTCATATACCCAGTCCCAATCTCGCGGGAGTGGAAAATCCCTTCTCAATTGGCTTGCTACACCACATACTCACTTATGAAACTTCAACCAACCATACAGCCACTCGTGCATGCTAATCATACATAACGTTGGATCCTACAAACAGTTAAATACTTGATTCTACCCTAAGCCCTTAATCAGAAAAAAACTTGAAATAAGGATCAATCAAACATTCTCAAGATACAAAATCTTAGTTGTGGACAGTTGGTAGTATTGGTTGGGAGGACCATAATGACATGTTTTAGATTGGGGTGATTCTCGGTCAAAATTGATGGTCATATGGGAATATGGAAATGTTTCCATAGAGGGAGTTGATGATTAAAATATACATGTGAGTCAGAAACCTTAATGAATGAAGGTGTTCAAGGAGTATGCATTGAATTTGAAACTTCATTATTTTGGAATTGTTTTTTTTTGGTAACAAAGTTCCAATGGAACATTCTGTAATATCGTTGCCTAAGTCTCTGTGACTTTGAAGCTTCGACATCACAGAAGGACAATGCATGTAAGGCTGGAATTCTAACAGATTTAGTAGTGACCAGAATTTGGAATTGTGAAATGAGCATCATTGGAATAGTATCCAATCGATCTGTTCACAAAGGAAGAACCATAGAGAGACATAGTATGCATGTTTATAACATGGCATGACTGATGTTTAATTCAAATGTTTAGTTGATTACTCAAAACATTATATAATGAATAAAATCTAATTAATATGGCAATTAAATAATAAGGGTTTTATGTATATTCAATAGTGTTGAGACCATAGTTAATTAGGTTATTATTGTGTTTCACTTTGCATGTTTTGCTTCCTGAATAATTTGATTATTCAAAATTCCACAGTCACTCATACTTTTGGAAGTAAGTAGTGAATTAAGATTTTCATGAATTGAATTGTAGATTGTCTATGGGGAGTATACATGGAAATTGTTTGCTGCAATGTTCATGAGTACTTAGAAAATAAGGATTTTGAGTATTGGATAAACCCACACTTAGAGAATTACTTCATGGATTTTATCACGAGTAATTATGAGATGATAATATCTTACATTCTTGAAACGGAGATATATGAGTTGTTATTTACAAGTCAGTTGTGCATTGATAATATGTAAACGCATCAGCCACTTGGTGTTATAAAACATATTGTTGTACATGATTTTATGAGTAAATAGTGCAAGCATATAAGTCAAACTTTATTCATTCATTTTGCCCTAACGGATGAAGCAATATCTTTGGGCCCCTTGATGATTTGATGTCGACATCTAAAGTGCTTGGCCAAGCCTGGACTGAATTGATGTGTTCAATTGGTAGTCTGATTTTGGTCGTCATAAATCAGAAATCGGGAAACAAAACTTGGACAATGAGATTGATTATAATCAATGTCTCATGTATGTACAATATCTTGTACAACGAAGGAATATTTGACCACTTATCTTAGGACACGTAACTGACTGGGCAGAGTTCAACAACGGCTTTTAAGAACTATAATGTGCTCATCAGTTTTATAAGTTGTACTGGCAACTATAGTTATTAGACTGATCCAAGTGGGAGACTGTTGGATTAGGTGTCTAAGCCCATAACTATAATTGGTATATACTTGAATTGATAGATGGGTTGCCCTCAAGACTAGCAACTAGATAGGATGATTTTGGAGAAAGAGATTGATGTGTTATTTGAAATAAATAATTTGTTAATATATTATTAGAATATTATATTAATTAGAAATAGTAATATGTAATTAATATTTAATTCTAGGGTTTCCTGATTGCACTATAAATAGAACCTCAACCCTAGGTTTTTTGGCCACTCATTCTTTTGAAGTGATAGCCGAATATTCTAGCCTCTCTCCTCCTTCTCAATCATCTTCCTTTGCTAGTGTTGGGTGTAAACCACTATAGGTGTGACATTTGTGACGCTATCCTCTGCATTGTTATTACTAAATAGTAATCAAGGTATGATTCTTCTAACCCTATTTGTATTTTTCGAAAATATGCTAGTGTTCTAGGGTTTTTACTTTGTTGTTCAAACTTTTATGTTCAATTAGAGAAAACATAGATCTATAAATAGGGTTGCATGCACACATAGGATTTTATTATGTTTTGCATAAAACCCATCAGGTAGATAGTGTGGCATTAATTGTAGTTGTTCCCCAAAGATGTCGACATGTCGGCTATTATTGTGCAAAATGAGACGGGTAATCGTTGGGCATGAGTGTCCGTGGCAATTTGGGTATGGTTTTTGTAGACATGTGAGTTTTACCTGATTTAGAGACATCGAGGGTCGTGCTTGCGATAGTGTCATTCTGATTCGCGGGAGTTAAGAACGGGAGCAATTGGAATGAGCAGCTTCAGGATTGCAACCTAAGGTTAAGTGATTGGCCGATGGTTTATGATGTCATTTTCTATCACGAGGATCCTGTTTTTCTAGTTTTATGGGTTGAGGGAAAGAGAGAGCGAGCGTATGATTACAAAATATAGAGGAAGACCCAATGGAGAAACTAGATGGTTGCAATATCTGGGACAAAAGTGGAAAGAGAATCATTTTCGTAGAGATTGTACAAGATGAGAACCAGGGTATGCCTTCTTTAAGTCTAGTTAGAGCATGTTTTAGCAGGTTGTTCCAGGTGATCGGGAGAAGTGAATCGAGAATGACAACTTTTGTTGTATATGTTGTATCTTGACTATGAAGATGATACCTCTTATTATTCTTTTTTATTAATTCTTGCGATAAAGTAATGGTTTGGGATTCAGAGGTCAAGTGGTTGGTAGTCTATTTGTTCCTAGATTGAGAATCGGTGCTATGAACGTACTATCAAAGTTATTACTTGTACATCTACATGAGATTGTTGATGATAGAGGCGATTATGATTAGGAAGTTTTCGAGGTCTCCATATGAGATTTGAAATGTCTTTGAGTTTGTTAGGTATTTATCTGGGAGATCATTTTGCATTGTGTTATACATTCCTAGAGTTAGGGATGGTATGTATCTGGTTGCGCTGGTTTGAAATGTGGTTTGTCTGTAATGTCAGTTGGTGATAGTTCAAACCCAAGTGGGGGAGAACTGGGTATGCGAGACTTTGGTTCAAGACGAGGGCGCAAAGCAAGTTGCCATTAGATATATGTGCTCGGGAATACATGAGTTGTCTTCACGATAGGAAGTTGTTGGTCAAGGAGCTCGTTGTAGCCAATGGTCCCTTTTGGGAAGGCCGATGAACTAACCAAGAGGTGGTTAGGTTTCTCGAGTCGAGCATCGGTTATTGAAGGATTTGTCAACTCGATGTATAGATTGATATCTATAGTCTAAGTTAAAGAGTGGTTGATCTGTCAATCAACGTCAGAGTTTGGTACGTGTAGTTTTGCATGGGTTTAGTTCAATAGAAAATTGGATTACTAGATTGTTGTCAGTGCAATCTTGATCGTTGGTTGTTTCTCGTCAATAGTTGGGATGCTTCAATGTAAGTTTTGTTTATGGTATATCTTGGTTTCTAGGTACGTTTTCCCTAAATTATGGATTGTGGAATTATTGTCTATATCATAATCCGATTTGATTTGGTGGTAAGTATAGTAATGAAGTGATTATCTATCTGTTCTAACTATGGGTCTATTGGGTTCCTTCTCATTAGTTGGGATTGTAAAAAGATGTGGAATTATATCAAGGGAATGTACTTCGGATAAGACAATATTTTGTCAAGAGTAGTTTGGTGCTTAATCTAGTTTGGGGTGTGGGCACCCGATATCATTTGGTCATGAGATATTAGTCCAATAAGTTCAGTGTGGTGGTGGTTGGCTAGGGAAATTGTGGGATGGCTCGGTAATTCAATGGTTACGAGGTTATCAGAGTATAGACAAATTCAAGTAAAGGATAATCACTTGGTACCACCGGGGATAGTTCCAAGTGCTAGTTATTTTATAATTTATACCCATGTCGGTGATTTGGATTAGGTGTATCTTGAGGGAACGCCAAAGTTTATTGTTGTCAGGAAGAATCCAAGATAGGCCAGGTAGTAAGTGGGGAGCAAGCTACGGTTAGGACAGCAAGGCCTTAACCCGCTGATCGGGTGATCGGATAAGATATTGATTGATTAAGAATTAACTAGTAAGGCCAGTTAACATGGTATTATCCTAAGACAACTAAAGAGCCAGTTCTGGTTATGATAAGGTTCAGGGTTCAAGCAAGGAATAATGTTCTTTGGGCAGTGGTAAGCAACGGAGCAAATGATATAGATTCATGGTTTGGTTCAAGTTGAGGGTTGTGTTAGGACCTCTCTGTCTATTCTTATCTGATGAAGTCTTTGGGGTTTGAAGCACGACCCGAACACCTGATAGAGTCTAGTAGGGTGGGGTTCTAATTGGTAGTGATTTCGGTTAAGTGTTCTTGCATATAGTTGGTAAGACCATGGGTTGGGCCCATGGCGGTTGTAGAAGTGATGTAAGAATATGGAGCAACCGTAGCATTCACTAGGTTAGTATGTGGTGTTGGAAGTGATGTAAGATTGCAGAGTAGCCGTAGCATACACTAGGTTAGTATGTGGTTATGGGAGTGATGTAAGAATGCGGAGTAGCCGTAGCATTCACTAGGTTGGTAAGCAGTCGTGTCAGGGATGGAAGTATATGACTTGGATCGTAACATTCTCTAGGATGATTTAGATCATCATAGGTTTGGATGAAGGGTTGTGAGCGGGCCACATCACTTGTAATACTTAGGTAGATCGTATGTTGGGTTAGAGCCGAATGTGATGTGAGAATAAGGTTCAGTTCATAGCAATCGTTGGAGTGAAGCAGACTTGGTGACCATTCACGCGTCGATTGGTTGAGTTGCCTTTTAATTGCAATAAATAATTGATAGATTCGTATTGGCACATGGGTCAGGACAACCTTTATCAGTTCAAATCTTAAATTTGGGAGTCGGTTTTGCGTTCGAAGCAGTATTTCCAGCATAGGTGGATGGTCATGGTTTATATTTTCCTAGATATCAATGGAGTAGTTCAAATCAGATGGGTTTGTTTGATTCGGGTTGCAGAGTTGAGACATCATGGAAGCGTTTGGGAATAGTTCTATCTATTTGGAAGTAAGATATTGCATATGGTTTCTAGTTTCTAGGTAGAACAATTGGTTATTATTTTATTGTCTGAGGGCGGAATATTAAAGGTCATTCTTGGTCAGTGTATGTGATTTTGTTGAGATTGGTCGTCGATGGCAGTGTTGGTGATCGGTCTTCGGTGTGAAATGATTACTCAACCTTAATTAGAATTCATTTGGGATCGACTTGTATGGTAGGATAAGTAGTAGCGAATTATTTCGGGGACGAAATCTAATTTTAGTGGGAGAGAGTTGTAACATCCTGTTTGAGGATGTTTCTTAATTCAGGATTTTAGGACCGTAATGCAATCATGTAAAGGCCTTGGACTTCATTGGAATGGATTTTAGACTATATTGGAGGTGTATGATGATGATAAGTGATTTAAACCTTGGATTATTTGCTGAAAGCTGAGGGTTAAAATAGGAAAGGTTGTGTTTCAGGCTTCTTGCATAAATTAAAGATTTTAGTTCAAGATGTTTTTAGTTATAAGTATCAAGATAGAATCGTAGATCTCATCGATACCTTCCTGTGGATATAAATATCGTCGAAAACGAAGTTGGAACGAAGAAGTTATGGTTGTTTGAAGTTAAGCTGGAAGAAGAGAGTCTGGCAGTATGCTGGGCGTATACCAGGAGTATGTTGGGCATACCAGGATGAGGAAGTCTCATTTTTAGGGCATTACGTTGGGCATAAGTTTAGGTACGGTGGCCGTACCTCCACAGAGTAAAAACACTATTTTCGTGGTTTTGAGACCTATTTAAGGATTCTAACCCCTTGGGGTTCTTCCTAACATTAGCCTCCACCCTCTTGAGCCTTGAACTCGAAACCCTAGCCCTTAGAGCAATTCTTGAGCCTTTTTATGTGTTCTTGGTTCATTTTGGAAGAAAGAAAAGTCCAAGCTTGTTGATTGTTGAAGCTCCAACATGTGGATTCATAGTCCTTAATATTTGTGTACACATTTAGTCTTTAATATTTTTTTGTTGCAGAATAAGTCATTTTTGTTTTTGGACTCATTCAGTATTTATGAATGATTTCTTTGGGTTTTTCTTACGACATCTTACGTGAGACAATCATTAATGAGATGTTTTGGGGCTTTTGATGCTTATGCGCATCGCGATCTCGACTACTTGGTTGCTTAGGTTATGTGTTATGAACGTCATAACTTTTCATACGATCTCGAGTTTTAATGATCTTTATATCCATGCGTTCAGATTTTAGTCTACTACAACTTTCGTTTAAATTACTCCCATTAAAAAGTAATATATTTTTACTTACAATCTTTATATCCATGCGTTTTTTTATGAATACATGTATGGATGATTTTTTTATAAAATCATAAGTAAAAACATATTACATTTTAACGGGAGTAATCTTAATGAAATTATAGTAGACTCAAAAAACGAACACATGGATATAAAGATCGTTAAAATATTATATCATATGAAAAAGTTACGTCGTTCAAAACATAAGACCTAAGCCAAACCATAAGACCTACACAACCAAACAGTCGAGATCGCGATAGACATAAGCATCAACATCCCCAAACACTTCATCAATGATTGTCACACGTAAGATGTCGTGAGAAAACCTAAATAAATCATTCATAAGTACTAATAAGTACAAATAAAAAAATAACTTATTTTGACACAAAAAAGAAATATTAAGGAAAAAATGTGTACACAACTATTAAAGACTAAATGTGTACAAAAGGAAAAATATATTACCCTATCAAGTCATTTTTCTCAGCTAACCTAGAGTAACCAGTCATAAGGACTGAATGTGTACAGTTTAACAAGTTGAAGGGGGTAAATGTGGACAAAAAAACTCAGTGATCAAATGTGTACAAATCGAAAATATATTACCATTTTAAGTCATTATCCCAAAAATCAATTGGACAACACAATCCAACCCAAGATTGACCATTCCACATTTTTTAAAAAGCTTTTCTTTCTTTCTTTCTCTCTCTCTCTCTCTCTCTCTCTCTCTATATATATATATATATATATATATATATATATATATATATATATATATATATATATATATATATATATATATATATATATATTCTTCATTTTTTTTCAATTGGTGCAACCTGGTTTTAGTAATAAGGAAAATATTGCTATCCCTTATATATATATATATATATATATATATATATATATATATATATACACACACACACACACAGAGTGTGAGAGAGAGAGAGGGAAAGATTGGTATCTATTATGTGGACGTCTGAACGGTGTTATTCTATGAGAATGAATAAGAGAATAGGTTGTTTGGTAATGTAAATATGTTCCACTTCACATAACTATTGTCATTATCATGTGTTCTCACTAATTAAATCGTCTAAAATGGTATTATAGATTTTTTTTTATGATTCTCATTCTGTCAAAATGTGATCTTGATAATCGCATTATGTAAGAATGAAAATTATTGAAAAACGATGCATGAGAACAAAACTAAAAATAATTAGTGAGAATGCATGCTGATGAAGATCGTTATGTGAGGTTGAACATATTCATATTGCCAACCAACGTATTCTCTAAGTCATTCTTATAAAATATCGCTATCCACACACGTCCACACAATAGATATCATCCACATTTTAACGTGTATATATATATATATATATATGTGTGTGTGTGTGTGTGTGTGTGTGTGGAAAAGTTAGACTTTAGTCCCAAGATTTTTTTTTGAAAGAAAAAATTCTGAAAACCGGCAAACATTTACAGTTTGACCATTTTTGACCGGTTGAAACCGGTACCAAATTAATTTTGGACTATTTCGTAAACTAACCCAAAATATTGGGACTTTTCTGTAAACAGAAAATATTATGACTTTTCTGTAAACAAAAATATTATGATTTTTCTACAAACAAAACCCTTATTATTATTATTATTATTATTATTATTATTATTATTATTATTAAAAATATAAATAAGAATTCTATTTTTTGAACTTGTTATTATTAATATTGTTACTGATACATATAAATGCATTTAAATGAAAAAATAATATTAATGACATTGTTTAAAGGTGGAGGCGGAGGAGATGATGATACTTTTAACATTGAAATCAAGAATGTTTGCTTGTATATTTTTACTTTGTGTATGGTCATTTCACGTTTGATATTATTGTTTTCAATTCAGAATAATAATAATACTTAACAATTTAAAAGAAGTTATATTTTTGAAAATTGTTTATAAATAGTTTATGGTAGAAGGATTTCTCACTTTATATATAAAAATGTTTAAGGTAGAAGGATTACTTTCCAAATCCAACAGATTCACTACAAACATCTACATAGGTAGTTCATATCAAAATTCAAAAGTATTAATTACAATATCTTGTTTAATAAAAAGTAATAGGACATGTTTTTTTGGATTAATACTTTTGAATTATTCCTATTACTTTTTATTGAACAAGATATTGTAATTAATACTTTTGAATTTTGATATGGGTTACCTATTTAGATATTTGTAGTGGATTTGTTGGATTTGGAAAGTAATTCTTCTACCTTAAACAATTATATATACAAAGTGAGAAACCCTTCTACCTTAAACAATTTTTAAACAATTTTATAAATATGCAACTTCTTTAAAATTGTTAAGTATTAATATTCTGAATTGAAAACAATAATAACAAATGTGAAATGACAATATACAAAGTAAAAATATATTAACAGACATTCACGATTTCAATGCTAAAAGCATCACCATCTCCTCCACCTCCACCCTTAAACAATCTCACTAATATTTTTTTTTTCATTTAAATGCATTTATATGTATTAGTAACAATATTAATAATAACAAGTTCAAAAAATAGTATTCTTATTTATATTTTTAATAATAATAATAATAATAATAATAATAATAATAATAATAGTAATAGTAGTAGTAGTAGTAGTAGTAGTAATAATAATAATAATAATAATAATAATAATAATAGTAGAAAAGTAATAATAATAATAATAATAATAATAATAATAGTAGTAGTAGTAGTAGTAGTAAGAATAATAATAATAATAATAAAGTTTTTGTTTGTAGAAAAGTACTAATATTTTTGTTTACAAAAAAGTCATAATATTTTTTGTTTATAGAAAAGTCTCAATATTTTGGGTTAGTTTACGAAATAGTCCCAAATTAATTTGATACCGGTTAAAAAGGGTTAAATTGCAAATTTTGTAGGTTTTCAGGACTTTTTCGTTCAAAAAAAAATCTTGGGACTAAAGTGTAACTTTTTTCCGTAAATATTGAAACTTTTCTGAAGATTTTCCAAACATAAATACTTTGCGAAAATACGAAAACAGATTGTATCTAATAAAAATCAAACACATGTACTTTACAAATTAAATTTATTAACAATAAATTAATGATAATAAGTTTATATGGGAGGGTGTTATGATACTATAGATTTAAAGGAGGTTTTAACTAGGGTGAGCATAACCGGGTACCTGGCTAATTTAACGGGAACCGGAACCGGCGGTTTTTAGTACGGCGGAACCAGAACCGAAACCGCTCATACTGGTTCGTTAAATTTTAGAACCAATCCCAGAACCGTTTGGAACCGGTTCCGGTTCCAGGTACCCGCCTAATTTTATGTGAACTTTAACAACTAGTCATTTGTAAATTAATTTACAACAAAAATAAAATTCGTGGCGGTTTCGGTTCCGAAAACGGGTGCCCTGTTCCGCTGCTCACCCCTAGTTTTAACAATCATTTTTTTCACGTTCTTAACTACTTTTAAATTCAAGTCTTCATAATAAAAAAGTCAAAAAAACATGCTTTGCTAATATAAAATAATTTCTCATGTATCATCAATTCTTATTATGTAGTTCAAAATTTTGATGGATTTTTGGCCAAAATATAAGGTTAAGGTGACACAATCTCATAGGTTTTCCTTGTTTTCGTGTTTTCGCAAATTATTTGTATTTTCGAATGAGTCTCCCTCCCTTTTATATATATATATATATATATATATATATATATATATATATATATATATATATATATATATATATATATATATATATATATATATAATTTAAAATTATTACTACATCATAATTTCATTAACTTTAACCTTTAATTAAATGATCTCTTAAATAGTTAACCTCTTTGAGTAATTTTTTTTAATGCTAATTAATAAATTCTTATCTATTTAAACTATTCTATAAAATCACATCCATAAATTAGTTATTTTTTAATACACATCATATTTTAATTCAAAATATTTAATAAATTATTAATGTCACAAACAATTAAAAATAGAAATAAATTTATATCAGGCCTTTATGTTATAAATATAAAATATGAAAAATAAATTAATACTTTATTTTTATAAAAAAATATATATTAATAACCGTTATAAATTTATGTTTCATAAAGGAAATGTCATTATAAATATTATGTTCTAGACCAAAATGCTATATATTATGTTACAGACCAAAATGCTAAATATTATAATTTAAAATTATTACTACATCATAATTTCATTAACTTTAACATTTAATTAAATGATCATGATCTCTTAAACAGTTAACCTTTTTGAGTAACTTTTTTTTAATGTTAATTAATAAATTCTTATCTATTTAAAGTATTCTATAAAATCACATCCATAAATTAGTTATTTTTTAATACACATCATATTTTAATTCAAAATATTTAATAAATTATTAATGTCACAAACAATTAAAAATAGAAATAAATTTATATCGGGCTTTTATTTTATGAATATAAAATATGAAAAATAAAATAATATGTTATTATTATAAAAAAATATATATTAATAATCATTATAAATTTATGTTTCATAAATAAAATGTCATTAAATGTTTGATAGAAATAGTTAACTACTAAATAAATAAATAAACTAAAAAACTAAAATATAATAATAGGTAAAATAAGATTAGAAAATTAGTAGTCAATAAAAAAATTAAATAAACAAACTACTCTAATAAGGTTAAGGGCGTGTTCGGCACGTAACGTTTGAGAGCTTCTAACTTTTAGCGTTTAACAAAACGCTTCGTTTTGAACAAAAAATTTTGTTTGAGACTACAAGCTTCTATCGTTTAGTTTAAACAAACATTTCAAATACAAATGTTACTAAATGTAGCGTTTAACAAAACGCTATAAACTACAAACTATCCGTTGTCTGCTACAAGTGACCCGCTACCAACTAATTTTACCGAAAACGCTCTAAATGCTGTAAAAAATGAATAATAATAAGTCATAAAAAATATCTTCCTTGGAGATGTCCTAATTATGTAACATTCGTTTAGTTTTTCTTAAATTGATTTAAATCAATCTATATTAATAATATATTGACAATTATTCCCATATGATTTTTGGTTCGCTTGGATGATAGCATCGATCCATTGGACTTATATTCTTTTAGCTCATTTTTACACTTTTGTAATGGATATATTGAAAGGAAATGAATTTAATAAGGTAATTAATTTTTTGGTTTGTTCATATTTAGGTAACCATCTTTTTTTTGTACACATTTAGGTAACGAATTTTTTGGAAATGTTCATATATGACCATTATAACCGACTGTAGCAGGTTACATCAGGTCATAACCGGTCATAATGGTCATATGTGAACACTTCCAAAAAGTTCGTTATCTAGATGTGTACAAAAAACGATTGTTACCCAGATGTGAACATACTGAAAAGGTAAAAGTAAATTACACGAATGGTCCTTGTAGTTTGGGTAATTTGTGCGTTTGGTCCTTAACTTATTTTTTAACTTGGATGATCCCTACTGTTTATTTTTGTTGTGCGTTTGGTCACTGTCTTACCTGAAAAGACTATTGTGCCATTTTTTAATATATTTTTAATTAATTTTCTTATTTATGTATTTATTTTTTTATATATTTTAAAAAATTAATAGACCCCACATCAACGTCTTCACTATCCATTCTTTTTTAGGTCATTCAACTCCAGCAAACCAACCCCACAACACACTGTCTCTTCATTGAATATTTCACCACCACAACCCAATAGAAGCTGTAAAAAAGAAGGGATAATGAAGACGTTGATGTTATTAAAGATGGAAAGGAAAGAGAAGTTGAGGAGGATGAGAGATGAGATGGTGACTGGTGGGACCGAGCTTAAATTTCTCGAATGTGGTTTCAGGTTTAGGGTGAGGAGATAATAATATATGGGGTCTATTAATTTTTTTATAATATATAAAAAATAAATACATAAATAAGAAAATTAATTAAAAAAATAAATTTAAAAAAGGGCATAATAGTCTTTTGAGGTAAGATAGAGAACAAACGTACAACAAAAACAAACAGTAGGGATCATCCAAGTTAAAAAATAAGTTAGGAACGAAAAGCACAAATTACCCAAACTACAGGGACCATTCGTGTAATTTACTCTTACCTTTTCAGTTTGTTCACATCTAGGTAACTATCTTTTTTTTGTACACATCAAGGTAACTAACTTTTTGGATGTGTTCATATATAACTAAGGGTGAGCATTTGGACCGAACCGGACCGGACTGGTTTTGGAGAATATTGTGGACCATGGACCGAAACGGATGAGTCGTGTCCGTTTTCGTTTCCGTGTCCAGGTCCGGGTTTTCCGGTTCTTGGACCCGTTTGGACCGGTACAACTTTAATTGCATAGAATACAAGTCGTTAAAATAAGTTTTTAGGTTTGATAGAACTCGTTAAAATGAATAAGTTATTGGGTTTGATACGATCCAACTTGTAAAAATGATTACGTTTCCGTTTTATGCATAACAAATCTACATTGATGTTATAATATTATAACTTACAAAATTAATTTTCCAATAAAAGCAACTAACATACAAAATCAAGTTCACCAAGATCTCTTTCATATGATTTATCTGTCAAAAATACATAAAATTCAGAATTATAGTCTAAAATAATAGTTAAAAAGTTGAAATATTTCAGCTTTGATAACTCTACTTTGAAGGATTGTAACTCAGTGAATATAATACCAAAATAAACAAAATTATAGTCTAAATTCATCTAAAAACAGTAAACTAAATGTTGGAAAAAACCGCAGGTCAATCCGACTTAAAACGAATGAGTTGTGGGTGTTTAAAAAACGTCACATATTTCAAAATCTTGCTAAAAATTTGAATTTTTTCAGCTTTGATAGCTCTACTTTGAAGGATTGTAACTCAGTAAATATAATACCAAAATAAACAAAATTATAGTCTAAATTCATCTACAAACTGTAAACTAAATGTTGGAAAAAACCGTAGGTCAATCCGACTTAAAACGAATGAGTTATGAATGTTTAAAAAACGTCACATAAATCTTAAACATGTCCAGCCGGCTCTAAACCCGGTAAAAACCGGACCGAACCGGGAAAAAAACCGGACCGTACCAGATAGAAATCTTAGAATCGAGAACCGGCTCGGGGGTCCAAAAAAACGGTCCGGTTCACCGGTCTGGTCCGGTCCACCGGTCCAAATGCTCACCCTTACATATAACCATTATGATCGGATGTAACCTGCTACAGCAGGTCATATGTGAACAATTCCAAAAAATTCGTTACTTAGATGTGTACAAAAAAAAAAGATAGTTACCCAGATGTAAACAAACCGAAAAATTAATTAATAAGTTCATTTCCCTATATTGAATGTAAATTAATATAATCCAAACCGGTATATCTTTGACCACACGAGTCAAAATTACCCCGGTCCCAAATCTAGTACAATTTTGCATAAGAAAGTCATATAATAAGTTAATAATAGTCGACAGATCAAATATCTTGATAAACAACAAAAAATCTTGGGATTGTGGAGGCATAGGCACATATATTTATTTTAACAATGTATTTTAGGTAATCCCAATAACTAAACCACCATTTTTGACCCAAGTTGATTTGTGCGTATCTTTCAACTCTTATTTACACCAAGAGCTCAATGTCCAAAATAATAGAATGATTGATCTTGGCTTCTTGGAGACGAAGTTTTTGCTAAAACCCTAGCAAAAGTGGTGATGATAATATTGATTAGTGATGAGAGAGAAGGGGACAACATGAGCATGCATGCATGGATGTACTGCTTAATTAACATGCCATGCATGTGCATGGAAACAAGGGGTTGTTCCTCTTTCATCCCAATGCATTTGTCTTCATAGCAATGGACAATTCCCCCCCACCCACCAACCCCCATATTCCATAACGCATGGACCCTTGTGTCATGACTTATTCTCATGCACTAATCATACATGATCATGTTTTCTTTGATTTCTATATACTTTTTTCCACATAATTTGTTTTTCTACATAATGCATGTGGTGCACTGATGAAATCGAAAACTAAAAGGGCTTATATATGCAGTTGTTAACATTTAACAAGAATCTTTTTAAGATTAATAAAACATCTTATATTTTGAACTTTATAGAATAAAATTTATAAACTAATTACTAGTAATAATTTTCGCTACCAATTCGTAGGGTAAATGTGTAACAATATGACCACTCGAGAGCATTTTATTTTTGGTTAAACAACTACTTCAATTCTCCCGCTCACCAAAAGGAGTTGTAATTAATAATGAGTTAACTTTTTCTTTTAGATAATTATTTCGAGAATTATTTGTATCCACTTTATTGGTGTTTTTTTAAGGATAAACTATAAGTGCATAATTTATGCTTTTCAAGGGGAACTAAATATTGATCCCACAATCTTTTGGATTAATATGTAATAATATAATTATTCTTTCGGAATTATTGTCATCAAATCTGTAACTTTTGTTCGTGTTGTTTATAAAATCATCTTTTTTTTTTTAACTAATAGGAATAAAACTCGTTGGAAATTTTTCAAAACTAAGATTTTGATATGAATTAGTATAAGGAATATAATATTTGCCTTGAATACTTGTGATTATTATTCACATATATATAATACAGAGGATACAAAGATATACATGCCAATAAACTAGCCTAAACATAAGGAAAATAAATAAAATAAATGTTATCAGATTATATTGACAGATGTCAAGAGTTATCGCTAATACCCCCCCCCCCCCCCCCTCAAGTGAAGTGGTGGAGGACTAATACGTAGTTTGGCGCGAAACTGTTCAAAAAGCGGACGGGTAAGACTCTTGGTAAAAATGTCGACTAGCTGTAATGATGTTGGAACAAACCGTGTGTATAAGCGACCGGAAGAAACCAATTCTCGAATGAAGTGATAATCAATATCAATATGTTTCGTGCGTTTGTGAGAAACGAGATTCTGACTTAAAAAGAGAGCACTTCGGTTGTCACAAAGAAGAGTAGGACGATCAGGGGGCAAGGCATGTAATTCACGCAGGAGATGAGCGATCCAAACAATCTCTGCAGCAGTATTGGTCATTGCTCGATATTCAGATTCACAACTAGAACGACATACCGTAGGTTGCTTCTTTGCACTCCAGGAAACAAGATTCCCACCAAGAAATATGGAATAGCCATATGTGGAACGACGAGTTTCTATACAACGTGCCCAATCTACATCGGAGTATCCAATCAAAGACGAGGATGGACGAGTAAAGTGCAGACCATATGATAAGGTTCCCTTAACATAACGCAAAATGCGTTTAATGGCTTGAAAATGTTTAGTGGTGGGAGCATGAAGAAATTGGCTAACTTGATTGACAGCATGTGAGATATTCGAACAAGTGATGGTCAAATATTGAAGAGCACCCACTAGAGAACGATAGGCGGTGGAGTCCGAAAGAGGTGAACCATAAGTAAGAAGAAGTGCAAATGTTGACAATGGTGTAGATGCAGGTTTCGAGTCTTGCAACCCAGCACGAGTTAGTATGTCATAAGCATATTTTGCTTGAGTAAGAAATAAACCGTTCTTCATGTATGACACCTCAAGACCAAGAAAATAAGTAAGCTCTCCAAGATCTTTGATAGAAAACTCGGCATTGAGTTTAGAAATAAAGGTGCGGATAAGAGAAGGTTGGTTGCCGGTAAGAATTATGTCATCTACATATACTAGTAAATAAAGAATTTTAGAGTCCCGTTTGAAGACAAAAAGGGAAGTGTCAGCTCGGCTGCAAAGAAAACCAAGACTGATAAGGAAAGAACTTAGTCGTTGAAACCAGGCTCTAGGTGCTTGCTTTAGACCGTACAACGCCTTCTTTAAATGAAAAACATGGTTAGGAAAGTGTTGATCAATGAAGCCTGGTGGTTGTTCCATGAAGACTGTATCAGTGAGTTGTCCATTGAGAAAAGCATTGTTAACATCCAGTTGATTCAAAGGCCATTTGTGCATAATGGCTAACGATAGAACAATATGAACAGTGGAAGCTTTCACTACAGGACTGAAGGTGTGAGAATAGTCTGACCCAGGAATTTGAGAAAAACATTGAGCTACTAAGCGAGCTTTGTATCGTTGTATAGAACCATCGGGATTGAAATTTGTGAGGAAAACCCATTTGGAACCAACAACATTTGAAGCCTTAGGACGAGGAACTAATACCCAACTATTATTTGAGCTTAAGGCGGTCATTTCTTCTTCCATGGCGGACAGCCAATGAGGATTTTTAGCAGCGGATTTAAAACCACGAGGCTCTTTGGTGGTAAAAAGAGCCTGAAAAAGTGGCATTTTTATCAAGATAAGTAAGGTCCACTTGATGTTTTGGTTTAAAGATGCCTGCACGCGATCTAGTAACCATGGGATGTGTAGAGACTGAAGTAAATTCAGGTGTAGTGGGTGGAGATGGAGCTGAAGTTTCCGGTAATGTCGAGACAGCCGGTGAGGAAGGACCAGCGGGAACCGAGGGTGCTATCGGGGCAGCTGGAGAGGCTGCTGCTGGAACCGAGGGTGACGCATGTTGCTGATCAGCAGCAAATGAAACAGTGGGAGGCTGTTGATAAGCATCAGTAAGATGGTGATCGGGGCATAAAGAGCACTTGATAGCGGGTTGTGTTCATGAAGTGACCTTGGAAGGAGGTTTCGGTGGAAAAATAATTGAAAGAGGTTCCTCAAAATCCGAAAAATCCATCTTTTCATAAGTAGTGGAAGATATAACACCCGTGAATGGAAAAGTGAGTTCATCAAAGGTTGCATGACAAGTTGTATAAACATGTTGGGTTGAAGGATCAAGACAATGGTAACCCTTGTATTGAGAGCTATAACTAATGAAAATACAGGATATACTTCAGGGTGCTAATTTGTGAGCCGAATAGTTTCTTAAGTACGGGAAAACACGACATCCAAAAGTTTGAAACAGAGCATAATTTGGTGGTTCTTTAAAGATAACTTCAAATGGAGACTTGTGGTTTAGAAATTTTGTAGGGACACGGTTGATAATGTAGGTTGTTGTACTGAAAGCATCAACCCAGAGAGATGGTGGAACACTGGCATTAAAGAGCATGGCGAGACCCGTTTCTGTAATATGTCTGTGTTTCCGTTCAGCTCGACCATTTTGTTGCGGAGTATGAGGACACGAAAGACGATGATGAGTGCCATTTTCCAATAAAAGAGTGCGGACTCAATTGTTGATAAACTCTGTTCCACCATCACTTTGAAAATTTTTAAGCTTGCAAAAAAACTGTGTTTGAACAAATGCTAGAAATGTGGTGAGGACACTAAAGAAATCAGATTTCAACCGTAAGGGATAAAACAATGTAAATCGGGAGTAATCATCCACAAAAATACAATAATATAAATAACCATTTGTAGAGGGAACGGGTGTCGGTCCCCATAAATCACAGTGAATCAAATCTAGCACATGTAAGGATCGTTTAGAATTAAGCTCAAAAGGTAAGTGTTTGCTTTTTGAAATTTGACATGAATGACAAATACGAGGTTTAGGTAAAACTGATGTAACAGATAAACAACTCGCTTTATTTAATAAAGAAATAGTGTCAAAAGCAACATGTCCTAATCTAGCGTTCCATAATTCAAAGGATGCATACATTCGTGAAGATTTTAAAGCTGCTACAAGTGCTCCATGTCTTTGCTTGAGTACATATAATCCATTTTCACATGTTCCTCTTGCTAGAATTTCCTTTGTTGACCGATTCTGAATGGCAAAAAACGGATTAGAAAACAAAACATCAACCGGAGAATCTTTAGTCAATTTGCTAATTGATATAAGATTCTTAGTAATATGGGGAACTACAAGCACGTCTTTTAACTGAAGATCTTTGGATAATGAAGATTTACCAATGTGAGATATATGAGAAGTATTACCATTACCAAAGACAATATGATCACCGCCCGAATAAGATGAAGATGATTCAAGATTAGTAGGAGAGGATGTCATATGAGCTGATGCACTTGAATCAACGTACCAATCTGGTGAATCACGTGTGACATGGCATTGTGCTTGGAATGCTTGGGCTAAATGAGCATTCCGGTTCGATCCTTGAGTAGCAAAAGTACTTAATTAAGGACAGAGCTGGCAAAATGACCGTTTGTACGGCAAAGCTGACAGTGTGGTGGTCGTCGACCACGACCACGACCACGACCACTAGAAAAGGAACCACGACCACGGCTGCAACTGGTAGTAGTGTTGCCACGGGAGGGAATTATAGAAGGAGTCACTGAGGGCTGTTGGCGATCTACAGTGAAGGCAGCAGCTTGTGGAGAAGATCCGTGAATAGCTGTAAGGAATAACTCATGACCTTCCGCTTGAGATACAAGGTCACGGAATGAAGGTCGAGGCCTAATAGCACGATGGGCTGTGGAGAAAGTCTCGAAAGAAGGACCAAGTCCACATAGAAACCAATGACTTTTATCTTGCTCATCAATTGGGTGACCAATTGCAGCAAGTTGGTCGCAGACAGCTTTAAACTTGCGACCAAATTTAGAAACAGTAGAAGATCCTTTTTGGAGTTGCCTGAGAGAATCCTTGAGATTTTGAATTCGTTCTTGAGAATCATGACTGTAAGCAAGTTCAAGAGATCGCTAAATTTGGTGGGAGGTTTGAAGCCCTAGAATTTCAGCCATGGCTTCTTCAGATAAGGAAGACTGAAGAATAAGTAATGCACGTTGTTCTGCTTCCATCCATGGCGTGTAAGCAGGATTTGGAGAAGAGACTTCAGCAACAACTATGGTTTTTGGTGGTGGAGGAATCGAACCATCAACATAACCAGATAGGCGTTGATAAGAGAGAAGGGGTAGAAGTTGATTACGCCATAACAGATAATTAGTGGAGGAGAGTTTGATAGTGAGCATGTGCAGAATCGTATTTAGAGGAAGAGTGCCATCTGTGGGTTTAGAAGTAGAAGAGGCGTCGCCTGCCATGAAGAGGAGAAGAAGAGAAGGAGGCGTGACCTAGACTGATACCATATAACGATTATAATATTTGCCTTGAATACTTTTGATTATTATTCACATATATATAATACAAAGGATACAAAGATATACATGCCAATAAACTAGCCTAAACATAAGGAAAATAAATAAAATAAATGTTGTTAGATTATCTTGACAGATGTCAAGAGTTATCGCTAATAATTAGCCTAACCGGTAAATACATGTAAGTGGTTGCAATAACTTTTTTTTAAACAAAATGCAATATTTTTTTAATACAAACTAACCTCTCTCTCTAAGCAAAAATATTATCATTCAATTTTTTATATGATCTGGATAATTTAATTTAAACGGAGAAAAATTTACTATATTTTTACTATAATTGCTCCATGTTGATAATCCAAACAAGACAAAGACTATTATTTTACTGTAATATTATTGTATTTTTTTATGTTTAAAAGAAATATTATTTTTATATTTTCTCTAATCCAATGTAGGATCATACATAGCATATTATCTTTTGATAATCCTATTATATTTTCTTTGCATGGAAAAAATTATTATTATTACATTTTCTCTGTCCATCCAAGATAATCCGGATCAAACAAATGGTACAATTTGATTTTTATGGATTCTCTCTGTCTGAGCAAAATAATCACAAAATATTTTCTTTGTCTGAACAAGATAATTCGAATATATTATCTTATTGTAATTTTACTTATCGGGATAATTATCCGAATAAGATAGACAATATTATCATACTCTATTATTATTTTTTCAAAAACTATTTTTTTTCAATAAATATTGCTAAAAATTGATTTTTTTTTCTCCAAAGCAACCACGAGAAAGTTGTTTTTTTTTTTCGAAAAAACCACCGAAATGGACATGTATTCTTTACTGGCTAAAAAACGAATTTAAAAAAGATTTTATGTTTAATTTATTATTATTATTATTATTATATGAAAGGTGTGGGTAAAGAAATAGCCAAATACCGTAATGATTTTCAGTTCAGGGTTGTTGTGTCTGGGGGTGCTAAAGTTGTGTTACACAGTGCCACCAGGGTGTTGAGTGAACACCACACTGATGGGTCTCTTGCAATGCTTACAGTGGATTTCTCGAATGCCTTTAACCTAGTGGATAGACCAGCCTTGATCCACGAGGTTAGGAGGATCTGCCCTTCTATTTCTGTGTGGGTGAATTTCTTATACGGGCAAACAGTGAGACTTTATATAGGAGACCAACATATATGGTCTGCCACTGGGGTGCAGCAAAGTGACCCATTGGGCCCTCTTCTTTTTGCCCTCGTTTTGTACCTGCTTGTGCACGATGTTAGAGACAATTGCAAGCTCCTTTTCCATGTTTGATATCTAGATGATGGGACTGTCATTGGGGATTCAGAGGAGGTGGCTAGAGTGTTGAACATTATTCGGGTGAATGGTGTAGGCTTGGGTCTTAAGCTAAACATCAAGAAAACGGAGATTTTTTGGCCCTCATGTGATGGTAGGAAGCTTCGTGCCGATTTATTCCTAATGGATATATGGAAACCTTTGGGGGTGAAGCTCCTTGGGGGACTGTTAACAGAGACGTAGGGTTTATTAGTAGGTTGTGTTGGATTAGATGTCTAAGCTCATAACTATTATTGGTATATACTCGACCCGAGAGTAGCATGGTCCATTTGGGTTGCACTTCACCGGAACAATTTGTATGGATAGTCTTTTGAGAATAGTATGTCTATGGTTTATTAATAAACTTATATTATTATAATATATTAATATGAAATCATATTATTTAATTAGTATTGATCAAGAATTAATTTAGTGATCAAAAGTACTAATTCAATATATATATATATATATATATATATATATATATATATATATATATATATATATATATATATATATATATATATATATATATATATATATATATATATATGGAATAGGCCAAGTTCACTTAGGATGGGCTAAGCTTGCATGGATAGTCCATGGAGTTTTTAACTCATGGATCCTATGGAAATGAAAGGTCATGTGTATTAGGGTTTACATGAATGTGTAACACCGTTAATTTTCGTACAAAATTTTCATTTTTAAATCACGAAAATTCTCATAAACACATTTCACAAAAATCCCAATTATCAAATTAACAAATCACAAATCCATAATTGTTTGATTGATAATCCAGGATCCTCCAAAACATAACTCTTTATCTCGTGTGTACAATCGAGTCGTCGCCTTCCCGTGATCCTGAGAAGTACCTGAAACACATGACACATAACACGGTAAGCATGAAGCTTAGTGAGTTCCCCAAAATACCACATACAACACATTAGCCACTCGAGGCTATAACTCGGTAAGACCCTCCGGTCTATGTGTCTCAGTGGGACCCTCCAGTCTCATAGATCGTTGGACCCTCTGGTCCGGTCTTAGTGAGGACCCGCCGGTCTCAGTGACGACCCACCGGTCTCACAACTCGTTGGACCCTCCAGTCCGGTCTCAGTATCACGTAATATAGCATACATAAATCACACAGACAAATGAACAACTCAAGTAAGCACATAAGATCAATATATACACAGATTACTATAACAGCATAAGTCACAAATATAATATGCACGATAACACATAACACATTATAAACAAATAAGAACCTTCGGTCGATAATGTACTAAGACCCTCCGGTCTACAATGTACTAAGACCCTCCGATCAATAATGTAATTAAGACCCTCCGGTTAATAACACGAATAAGACTCTCTAGTCACACATAAATTACGACACAGGTAAGTATAGTGATAGGACTCACCTCGGGTGGCAGACATATCCTATAAATGTTGTTGTTGCTGTACTCCGGACTCCGACCTCTAACACTGAGCCAAACCCACAATTAACCTCATGAGGATCTAAGACCATACTTCCACATATTAGGTCTAAATATGGTCCACCAACCCAGTGTTGGATTAGTGTCTAAGGCTGTAACTATATTTGGTAAGTACTTGACCCGGTTGTGCATGGTCCTTTTGGGTTCCCTTCACCATAGCAACTTGACAGGGTGATTTATAGAGAGAATAGATATTATTATTAATATATTATAAGAATAATATGTTAAAAGAATAATAATATTATTTGATGAATATAAGTCATAAATTAATTAGGAATTAATTTGGTGACTTAAAGGGATTAATTGAATAAAGGGGCATAAACTATCATATGTGTGATAGTTGTATTTTGGGCTAAGGATCTTTATGGATAAAGGGGTGGACGATTTTAGGGATATGGATCTCCTAGAAATCGTCCAAGGCTTATCTAGAATGATCTTTGGATTGCTTTGAGGCTAAGTTATCCAATTAGGGTTTAAGGTGAAACACTAGGAACTCACAGTATAAATAGGCCCTTAGGGTTCAAGAAATCGGCCACTCCATGTTTAAGGAAACCCTAGAGCCGATTTCTCACCTCTCTCCTTCTCTCAAATCATCTTCTTGCTAGTTGGTGTTTGTAAGCCATTAGAGGAGTGACATTTGTGACTCTAAGCTCCAAGAAGAATAAGGTTTTCAAGAAAGTAACTCAAGGTATTATTCTAGATCTATTTTCATATGTTTTGATTGTTAGTTTACATTAGATCTAGCCATGAAAGTCTTGGATATATTGCATGTTCGATTACAGAAACCTAGATCCAAGCTATGGGGTTGTATGTGCACATAGGAAAGTTCTCATGTCCAAAACCCATCAGTGGTATCAGAGCCATGATTGGTTTCAATTGAATATGATGCTTAACTATTTTGCTTGCTTAAAATCGTTTTTCTTGCCCTTTGTCCGACCCAACTCGGCGAGTCAGTGTTTGGAATCGGCGAGTTGGCCCTACTCGACGAGTCCGAGCGTCAGACAGAGGATAATTCGGGATTTTGTTGCTGTTTTGTCTTGGATTGATACCTAAATTGTTTTATTATGTAAAAATCCGAATTTTAACCTAATTTAATGATTATCCTTGACATAACAATAAATAATTTCAAATCTTTTGAATATTGATTATTTATATGATAAATGTTGGACTCTTTAAGATTATTTGGTAATTATCTAATGACTAAAATTCAATTAGGTCAAATATAGATAATAATGAAATTAATTGTTTAATTGGAATTATTTGTTATTTGATCCCTTATTGTTTTGAAAAGTTCAATTTTATCCCGAAGTTTTGAAATTTGAATTTTGTGATTAATAGTTTAATTTAGAAGAATTTAAATTTCAACCCCTAGAGTTTTACAAGTTTAAAATTCAACCTTATACTATTATATTATTAAAAGCTTAATAAATATATAAGTAAAATTAAAATGCTAGTCTTACCGTTAGTAGGTCTCATTCACGAAGTCGGTCTATAAGGTGAGTATAAGGATGTTGCTTATAAAATGGCGCTTAATGGGTGTACACTCTCACCCACCGCTTGCTTGACTGGTGGAGGGTCGTTAGCCGAACGGGTAGGATAGGGCAACTCTCTCTCCTCATTAATAAGTATAATGAATCTATAACGTAACTAAGCTATTTTATAAAATTCTCAATCTTAGTTACTTTAGGAAAAGTGAATTGATGCAATCCCATGAAATTGCACTTTGCACCCTTGCTAAGAAGTTAGTGGAGCGTGTGTTGTTTACCGACACACTAATTGGTTCTAAGCAAAGGTGGAAAAGGGTGATTCATTGTTTATCATAGTTCGATGGAGCATGTGTGGTTTACCGGCACATCGAACGGGTGATTGTAACAATGGAGGCACCGTGTAGATTTGCATGGTTATTCACACCCACTTTGTGATCCTCGGTATCCCAGTCACAAACTAGAGGGGCATATCGAGATTTAAACATGCCATTGAAGAGTTCAATGAATCTCTAAAATCTAGGAATTCTCAATAAAACTTAAGGTTATGTTTTCGTGGTGAAGAATTAGTGAATCGTCATTCACTTACCTCCAAATTATTTGCATGATTGGATTACGGCATCCCTTTTCTAATATGTAAATAATGTTGTTGGGTCCTAGCCCTAATTTTTCATTTTGGGTGTTTAATTAGGGATCCAATTCTAATCAAACTTTGTCCTTTCTATTTGTAGATGTCGAACGCAAACAACTCTGCTGCTAATTCATTCACCTTAATGAGTTCTAACGCCCGGGTTTCAGGGCTAAGCATATTTGTCAATGTAATAGTCTAGGTCAACTATTGTAACTCTCTTTGAAGTAATAAAGATGAAATATTTGAGTATTATGTGAATTATGTGTGTTTATGTGTTTATTGTTTAATTATAAATGTATAATTAATAAAGAATAAAAATAAGCGTCAAAATTAAAGTGTGAGATAAGCCCGATATCTTTACATAAAGTTGTACTGGTCGAAACAAGGATTCCGGGGATATAAGGAATGCCGAAATCCGAGTTATAACGAAGAAGTTATGACCCGTCGAAGTTTCACGACGGAACCGGCGCGACACCGGGAAGCGTAAATAGTGAACTTACGATAGAGCGACTTTTAGCCTTAGAAATCTAAATGAAAGTCGTAGAATATGTTAAACTGAGAGTGTCCATAAAAAGAACGCCCAAATCTGACTTCGTATGAAGAAGTTATGAGATTTTAAACAGACCAATCATGTCCCGACCTGTTAAAAATATAACTTTAAAAATAAAGTCAAAATTAGCCGACGGAGTCTAAACGAAAGTTGTAGAGTACGTCTCCACCTACGCGTGGATATAAAGAACGTCAAAAACGGAGTTCGTATGAACGAGTTACAGATTATAATAGCATATTTACGTATTAAAATAAAGTATAAATCATGTATACGTACACACACACACACACACACACACATATATATATATATATATATATATATATATATATCATTAGAAAGGTATCGACGATGCGGTCATTATAAGACTAATGTTGAGTTCTTTCGACATTAGTTTAGTACAAATATCATTAAATCCATTTAAAATAGTATTATAGAGGGGTGTTTAGTTGTTTATATAACTAAAAGGTCATTAAGTAATTATGGAGGGTAGTTTTTGAAAATTCAATTAGTATAAATAAGAGCCTTGGGCTCTCATATTTCTTGCACCATTCTCTTGATTCAAGAGTATTTCTCTCCTTATCCCCCGAGCATTTCGGTCCCTTGTGATTCGACTTCTCTTTCTGTAGTCTAGTAAAGTAAGGTGAGCGCTGAAGCGCTGCACGAATCTTTCTTAGAAAGATTCAGCGACGAAGTTCTGCCCCTGCAGAGCCCGACTCCTAGCTAAAACCCCCTTGTAAGTAAGTTATGCTTACCTTATTTTAATATAGCTTATATTTAAAATTAGTATTGTTATTATGAACTTATAATAAATATTTGAGCTATTATTATAACTTATATAAGTGTCGTTATAATATTTTTTTAACTACTCGCGGTACGGGGAATCTGGTTTAAAGGGCCGCATAGGGTTGTTGGATTTCAGAAGTGCTATATGCCAAAATGGTCCTGCCCTCCGGTGTTTTATGTCTGGCCCCTGTCTGTACATAGTGGTTGGAAAATATTGTTTAACGCTTATATAATATTAATAATAATACTAAGACTAATCGTTGGTCACGGTAAATATTAGACTAAAATTTAGCGATAATAATGCTAGGTTTCGTCGAAGGAAAATAGAATCGTTAGAAGCAAGCGCTGTCCGATTTTGGAATCATCACTTTAACAGGTGAGTGCATACTTACTTTCAGCTTACACATAGATATGAAGTATTTTATATAGATTACGTGCTATGTGTGCATATTATATGAATACTTGCTATCTATGCTGGATGAACATTGTTATACATGTTTTCAATGATTTAAATTGTATATGTATTTTATATCTACGAAAATGTTGGGGTAAAACATGAGTAGATGTAATAGGTGATGTATGATAAAATGATGAGAGGCCTCGATGTTGGTGTTGTTGATTCTGTCATCCAGCGGAGTATGGATGACGACCACTGACTCTTCTAGACAGTCCATTGGAACACTAGCAGGCTCGCAACCTGTAGGTGTTTGTGAACGATGTGTTCACCGGTGTACTCCATCCCCCACATGGTTGCCTTTAGGACATTTATTACTGAGGAATCCCCTTAGTAGTAGTGTCCGTCCCGATAATGATCCTTAGTCTAGGTCCTTTATGATAGGTGTTTAGGGACATAAAGTGAGGATAACGGAAACGGGTAATCGGGTTATTGTTGATTGATGAAATTCATAAACTTATTTATTGTGGGTTGAAAACCCTATGTGCTCACCAGGCTCCCAAGCCTGACCCACTCAGTTTTATGTATTACAGGTAGTGGCGCTTTAGCATAGATATGATGTTTGGACGAGGGATCACGGATATAGGCCTGTAGATATGAAATAATGTAGTAATGCTTATATTGTACTGTTTATGCTTTTGATCTGTACGAACATGACATCCCAAGTCTTTTAATGAAATACATTTCTATGGAAATGCTTTTGATAAATCTTTATCATATTTTGTTTTGGGACAAATTCCGCAACACTTTTATTTAAAATGTTACTCTGATTTTTAAACAAAGCATAAACAAAATTGGTCATTTCTGGCCGTGATTTTGGGGATGTCACATGAGTCTTTGCCAAAAGGCGACCTTCGATGGTACAAACTTTAGCGAATGGATAAAATACATTCGCACCATTGCACGCTACGAGGACAAAGAGTATGTCCTCGACGAAAAGCTCGAGAAGGTCAACCCGGAAATCGCTACTCCCGAAGAGATGGCTGTCTTTGAGACACACGAACGTGATGCAACGAAAGTCCATTGCATCATGATAGCCACTATGAACCAAGAATTCCAAAAGTCCTATGAGGAGATGTATCCGTATGAAATGCATCAAGACTTGATGGAGAGGTACCACCAAAGCACGAGGCAAGAGCACTATGAGATCATCACCAACATGATCACCGCTAAGATGGGAAATAGAGAATCGTTGACTGTGCACTTGCAAAAGATGCAACGATATGTTGATCGTCTTCGCAAGTTAAATGTTAACTTTGGGGAGGATTTGGCCATCGACATTGTTCTTCATTCCTTGCCTTCATGCTACAATCAATTTAGGATGACCTACCACATGAACAAGGAAGAGGTCACCCTAAGCAAACTCCAAGGACTCCTAAGGACTTCTGAGAGAAACCTAAAGGACAAGTCTATTGCACCAAATCCCACACCAACCGCTGCTCCTGTTTTAGCTATAGGGCAGGGAAGGGGCAAGAAAAGGAAGGCTCCGTCAAAGAGCCACCGCAAAGGAAAGTCCCAAGATGGTTCCTCTTCTAGTGGGACCAAGGTTGATCCCGCTAAGCCCAACCCTAACCCGAAGGAGGCAGAGTGCCATCATTGCCTCAAAATAGGGCATTGGAAGAGAAGCTGCCCGGAATATCTGCAAGCCATCAAGGATGGAAAGATCAAGCCATCTTTTGCAGCTTAAATCTAGTAATTCATCTCATACTATTTCTTGGGTTCTTGATACAGGATGTGGTTACCATATTTGTTCTGATTTGCAGGGACTAACAAGAGATAGAGATGTGGAGCAAGGAAGATAAATCTAATCATGGGAAACGGAAGATCGTCGCCTGTCACCAAGATTGGAGTGTATTCTTTAGTGCTTAGTAATGGATTAGGTATAGATTTAAATAATTGTTGCTACTCGCCAGATATGGCAAGAAACATCATTTCATTTCATGGTTTGTTTAGACAAGGATTTAGATATTCGTTTAATAATATGAATAGTTCTATTTATGCTTATCTAAATGGTGTTTTATACTTTGAAGCAATGCCTTGTAATGGAATTTATGAAACTGTTATGGTTGTAGATAACCTAGGAAATGTTGTGTTGTGTATGGATTCTTCCAATTGTATGGATAAAGCATCTTTGTGGCATTGTCGTCTTAGACATGTCAACAAGAAACGCATAGCCCAACTCCAAAAGGATGGAGTGTTAGAGTCATTCGACCTTAGGGAAGATGACACGTGCGAATCTTGTTTACTTGGAAAGATGACCAAGTCACCCTTCACTGGCACTTGTGAGAGGGGTGAGGGTTTATTGGGTCTCATACATACCGATGTATGTGGTCCCTTTAGATCCACCACAAAGGATGGAAACCGCTTCTACGTGACTTTTACCGATGATTATAGTAGATATGGGTATATTTACTTAATCAAGCACAAGTCTGAAACGTTTGAAAAGTTCAAAGAGTTCAATAATGAAGTGGAGAATCAATTGGGCAGGAAAATCAAGATGCTCCGATCCGATCGAGGAGGGAGTACCTAAGTCTTGAATTCCACGACTATCTCAAGGAATGTGGAATAGTTTCGCAATTGAAGCCACCTAGGACACCGCAATTAAATGGTGTGGCAGAAAGGCGCAATCGAACCTTGTTGGACATGGTTCGTTCTATGATGAGTCGTGCTTCACTACCTATCTCATTTTTGGGGTATGCCTTAGAGACTGCCGCCCATATCCTTAACCGAGTCCCTACAAAGAAGGTTGCCACAACACCTCACGAGATGTGGACAGGTAAATCTCCCTCGTTAGCACATATCAAGGTTTGGGGTTGTGAAGTTTTCGTAAGATGAGAAACTCATGACAAGCTCGAACCTCGTAGTGAGCGATGTATTTTCATCGGCTACCCGCAGAAATCCTTTGGATATCTCTTCTATAGATCGAGTGACAATGTTGTCTTCGTTGCGAGGAGAGGGGTTTTCCGAGAAAGAGAACTAATAGGCCAAGGAGACAGTGGGAGGCAGATCAATCTTGAAGAGATTCAAGAGTCGAGTGATGAAGGAACCTCTACCGCTGGCACTCAACCCGAGGAGGAAACTCCGGTTGAACCAATTGACGAGTCCTTATCTCTTAGACGTTCTGAAAGAGTTAGAGTTCAACCCCGGTTATATGGTTTTCATATTACTACTGAAGGGCACACGTATATTAGTGATAGTACACTAATAAATCTAGATGAACCTAATTGCTATAAGGAAGCCATGGCAGGCCCGGCGTCTGCAAAATGGAAAGAGGCAATGGACAACGAGATTTAGTCCATGTATGACAACCAAGTTTGGAATTTGGTTGACAATGTGTCGGGACGTAAGACGGTTGGGTGAAAATTGATCTTCAAGAAGAAGACCGACATAGATGGGAATGTGCACATGTACAAGGCGCGATTGGCGGCGAAGGGCTTTACTCAAACTCCCAGAGTTGACTATGATGAGACCTTCTCACCGGTTGCGAAAATAAAATCTATTAGGGTGATGCTAGCCATTGCTGCATTTCATGATTATAAGATATGACAAATGGATGTCAAGACCGCTTTCCTTAATGGGAAGTTGGATGAGGATGTTTACATGGCTCAGCCAGAGGGTTTTGTCGATCCGAAGCATCCAAATAGAGTGTGCAAGCTTGAGAAGTCCATTTATGGACTTAAGCAAGCATCTCGCAGATGGAATCTTTGCTTTAATGAGAAAGTCAAAGAGTTTGGATTTGTACGAAGCAAAGATGAATCATGTGTATATGTCAAAGCTAGTGGGAGCATAGTTAGCTTTCTCGTTTTGTATGTCGATGACATACTGCTCATAGGAAACGACATCCCGACTCTACAGGAGGTCAAGTCCTGGCTCGGGAAGTGCTTCGCTATGAAGGACCTCAGAGAGGCTTCCTATATTTTGGGAATAAGGATAGTGAGAGAAAGAAGTAAGAGACTAATAGGACTTAGTCAGAACACTTACTTAGATAAAGTACTAAAACGTTTTAGTATGGAGAACTCGAAGAAGGGAGAACTACCAATACAAAGTAATACCAAGTTGAGTAAGACTCAAAGTTTGAGTACCGAAGCCGAGATAGCTGAGATGAGCCGAGTACCTTACGCTTCCGCAGTTGGCTCGATCATGTATGCTATGACTTGTACTCGTCCTAATGTGGCTTTTGCTTTGAGCATGGTCAGTAGATATCAAGGGAATCCTGGTAGAGCGCATTGGATTGCGGTCAAGAACATCCTTAAGTACCTTCGGAGGACCACGGAATGGTTTCTAGTCCTCGGAGGGAGTGATGACTTAAAGGTGCGAGGGTATAGTGACGCCAGTTTCCAGACCAACAGGGACAACTACCGTTCGCAGTCGGGATGAGTCTTTACCCTTAATGGAGGAGCAGTAACTTGGAAAAGTTCCAAACAAGAAACTATAGCTGATTCAACGTGCGAATCAGAGTACATTGCAGCAAGCGAAGCGTCAATGGAGGCAATATGGTTGAAGAACTTCATTGGGGATCTTGGAGTTGTTCCAGCTATAAAGGATCCCATGGAAATTTTATGTGATAATGAAGGAGCGATTGCCTTGACCAAGGAACCGAGGGATCATGGTAGATCTCGGCATATCGACAGAAAATATCACTTTATTAGACATCGATTAAAAGAAGGACACCTCATGGTTAAGAGGATATCATCAGAAGATAACCTAGCAGATCCTCTTACGAAGGGACTCAGCAGGGTTAAGCAGTTGCAGCATGCTAGGAGTATTGGGCTGAAGGATGATATTAGTTTAGATCATATAGTTTTCGAAACATGTAATAGATAAATGTAATTGACATTTGATGATTAAATGAAGGAGTATTATTTATAAGTAAAGTTACTGTCTTATGTTAATTGTTTAGCTATTGTTTCACTTTGCATGTTTTGACTTCCAGAATAATTGAGTTTATTAAGAATAATCAAAGTATTCAAACTGTCCACAATCGTTCATATGTTGGAAGTAGGTATGAATGAAGATTGTCATGAATTGGTGTGTAGATTGTTTAAATGGTGTTAGACATAGAAAAGGTTTGCTGCAACGTTCATGAGTGCTTATGAACAAGTTTTGAGCATTGGAATAAACTTGCGCTTGCTGGAATCACTTTGGAGTGATCGCAAGACGATAATATCATATGGTCTTAAAACCTAGATATATGGTTTATTATTTACTAATTGGTTGTACATTGATAATGCGAAACCGCATCAGTAAATTGATGTCATAAAACGCATTGTTGTGTATGGTTGATTAGTCGATAAGTAAATGCATATAAGTCGAAGTTTATCTGTTATTTTTTATCCTAAGAGGGTAAAAGCGATATCACGGCCGCTCGATGATTTGATTTGACTTATGTGCCGGGCTCGGTCAGGACTGAATTGATGTGTTCAATTTAGTTCTATGTCAAATAAATCTGAGATCGAGAAAATAGTTGTTGGACAATAAGTATGACAATGTTTCATGAAATCGTCTGCACGATATCAAAACAGAGGACTGTACGATCCCTTATCTAAAGGACAGGTTGCTGATAAGATCAGAGTTGACAGTGTTTTTGAGAGCTACGATTGCTAATCGGATTGTGTTTGCGTTTATAGTTACTAGACTTATCCAAGTGGGAGACTGTTGGATTAGTGTCTAAGGCTGTAACTATATTTGGTAAGTACTTGACCCGATTGTGCATGGTCCTTTTGGGTTGCCTTCACCATAGCAACTTGACAGGGTGATTTATAGAGAGAAGAGATATTATTATTAATGTATTATAAGAATAATATGTTAAAAGAATAATAATATTATTTGATTAATATAAGTCATAAATTAATTAGGAATTAATTTGGTGACTTAAAGGGATTAATTGAATAAAGGGGCATAAACTGTCAAATGTGTGATAGTTGTATTTTGGGCTAAGGATCTTTATGGATAAAGGGGTGGACGATTTTAGGGATATGGATCTCCTAGAAATCGTACAAGGCTTATCTAGAATGATCTTTGGATTGCTTTGAGGATAAGTTATCCAATTAGGGTTTAAGGTGAAACCCTAGGAGCTCACAGTATAAATAGGCCCTTAGGGTTCAAGAAATCGGCCACTCCATGTTTAAGGAAACTGTAGAGCCGATTTTTCACCTCTCTCCTTCTCTCAAATCATCTTCTTGCTAGTTGGTGTTTGTAAGCCATTAGAGGAGTGACATTTGTGACTCTAAGCTCCAAGAAGAAGAAGATTTTCAAGCAAGTAACTCAAGGTATTATTCTAGATCTGTTTTCATATGTTTTATTGTTAGTTTACATTAGATCTAGCCATGAAAGTCTTGGATATATTGCATGTTCAATTAGAGAAACCTAGATCCAAGCTATAGGGTTGTATGCGCACATAGGAAAGTTCTCATGTCCAAAACCCATCACCCAGTTCATAAACAACCCAAGCTCAATGGGCACACCAAGGCCCAATACCAAATGGTCCACAAAAGTCCACTAATGGCCCAATTTTGCAAATTGGGCCCAAACCCTCATATAAGCCTTAACCCAAAGCCCATCTAAATACTCAAGTCCACATGATTGTTCTTGGATGGCCCATCAATAGCCCAATCATCAAAGCCCAATATAAGGCTAAATTCAAGGCCCAAGCAAAATTAGGGTTTCCACATGTAATGACGATTAGGGTTAAGTGCTCTCACTTAACCCATTAAGTCCATTATTTCACTAAGCCATCATACAATGGAATCAACACGAGCCATAACTTCAGTCCACTGGACCAAATGCGGGTCCCAATAGGCCCAAACCAACAAACCCAAAATTAGGGTTTTCTAAACCATAATTAGGCTTTCTAGCCCAATCATTAGTCAGCCCAGTCCAATAATAAGCAATTGGGTCAATTAGGGTTCCACTAGACCGGGCACCACCCACTGCCACCTCAGGCAGTGGTGGTCGGCGGCGGCTCACGGCGGCAGGCTGGCGGCAGCCACCTTTTCTAATGGTGGTGGTGGTGGTTCTTGACCCAAAGAGTGCATAACAATATCACACATAAAATACACACGCACACAGCCACCCCCCACAGTGGCTGGTGGCGGCAAAAGGGCGGCAGAAGGCAGAAATGGGGGGCAGCCACCACCTTGAGGTGGTGGCGGCAGATTTTTCCGGTCCAAAAACTCGCTTACAATACCCCCAACACAACCCAACGTGCTAAATCACGATCCAACGTTGAAAGAACCGTACCTGCACACGGCCACCCTCATGGCGACACAAGGCAGTCGAAAGAGAAGAAGATCCGCTACAGCTGCTGCTCGAAGTAGCGATGGCGACGGCGGCACAACGACAGAATAAACGGAGGGAAGGGAGCATCACAGCAGAGAATCGGCGCTGAGTCCTTACTGACGAACGACGACCATGATCGTTCCTCACAGCTCCGGTGACCATGCGACATTCAACGAGTTCACAATGGCGTCCCTGTGGCGGATTAACAGCGGCAACGGCTGGTCTGATCGGGATGACGAACGGAGCATGGAGGGTGGCGGCTGGGACATCTCACATGGCGGCTGCAGTCTCGAGCCCTAGGGCTAGGGTATGCAATGTAACAGGGAAATGGAACAAGCACCGGGTATAACCTGCGACCCCCCTTTAAACTTTTAAACTTGTACAAGATCAGTCCTTCCTCATCAGATCTTCTTCAACTTTAATCCATAATTTCCCTTTTAACCCCTCATTCCCTAAATTCATTACCATTTGGGTCCAAAACTTACCAAATACACCTTGACTTCTAAAACCCTTTTCAGTTTAAATCGAGAACATACATATTTAACCCCCAAAAACCAAAATTATACCAATTGGCTTCCCCATACCAACACCCCGCTAAACAATATTTATTTTAGGGATATTATTCATTAATAAATCTTTATCTACGTATTTATTTAATTAATTGGATGTTACAAAATGTAACCCTAATCCTCCATACTATATAAAGAGGTCTTTGGCACATGAAACGACACTAGTGTGTGAGTGAACAAGAGTGGGCTGATTTCTAGTGTGGTTACTATTCTCTCAAGTTTTCCAATGTGTTTTGGTGATTTGTGATTCCACTTGAGGCATCCACATTATTGTTGCTAGGCTCTTGAAGCTCCAAGGAATCAACCACAAGAAAAAGGTATGTCATCCCACTGGGTTTTATATTACAAGTTCCCTATGGTATGATAGTTAGGATGAGAACCTTGGAAAAATCTTTGCATGTATAACAAAGAAAACATAGATCCAAGGTTTCTAGGGTTACATATACACCATAGGAGTGTTAGAATGCTTAAAAATCATCAGTGGTATCAGAGCCTAGGCTTGTTTTCTTTATACTTGATATAAACTTCTTGAAAAAGTCAAAATTTTGTTCACTGTTCAGTGGACTCGCCGAGTCCATTGGGGGACTCGATGAGTCCAAGTGCAAACTCATCCTACTCGTCGAGTAGGCTTTTGCACTCGGCGAGTAGGAGGCCCTGTGTGCAGATTTTCAAGTTTTGCTGCTGGAAATGGACTAGAATCATCAATCATTACCCTAAACTTTTTGGACTTATAAAAATTGTTTTTGGTGTGGTAATGATTATGCTAATCCATTTTCCATGGTTATTATCAATTTTTCAAGTTTTATATATGTTTATATGATCCTTGAAATTGTTGATATGAATGTTCATACTTGTGAGTTTTAGTAGATCATAAGAATTATTTGCAAATTGTTTGTTTGTGTAATTCTTGATCTAAATGCCAATTAATGGACTCCATAACTTGTCCTCAAGTTATGGAATTCCAAAAGTATTTTCTTTAAAACCATTAAAACTCATAAGTTATAGAAATGAAAATTTTTTGAATAGTTTCAAAACTTGCCCTTAAGTTTTGGAATTTGTAAGCTCTCACACACACTTTAATTTCAAACCCTAGAGTTTTAAAAGTTAAAATTCAACCCTTATACTTTATAGTATCATAAGTTAATAATATATATATATATATATATATATATATATATATATATATATATATATATATATATATATATATATATATATATATATATATATATGCATAAGAGCAAGTCAGTCTTACCGTTAGTAGGCCTCATTCACGAAGTCGGTCTATAAGGGGGTATAAGGTTGTTGCCTATAAATTAGCAGCTTAATGGGTGTCCACTCTCACCCACCGCTTCCTTGATTGGTGGAGGGTTGTTAGCCGAACAGGTAGGACAAGGACTATAATTCTCATTATAAGTATAATGATAAATATAAAGTAACTAAACCTTTTATAAATTCCCAATCTTAGTTACTTTAGGAAAATGTGAAGATGGTGCTAACCCATGAAATTACACTTTGTACCTTACCAAGTCGTTGGTGGAGCATGTGTAGGTAACCAACACACTAACATGGACTAGTAAGAGTGGCAAAGGGTGACTTAATGTTTATCATAGATTGGTGTAGCGTGTGTGGGTAACCGACACATCGATTAGGTGATAAAATTAAGGGTACCAAGTTAATTTGCATGGTTATTCACACCTTGTCTGGGATCCTCGGCATCCCAATCACAAAATTGAGTGGGCACAATCGAGATTTAAACATGCCATTGAAAAGTTCAATGAATCTCAAAAGATCTAGGAGTTTCAATCCAATTACAAGCTAATACCTATTTCATTTTTCATGGTGGAAATTGGTGAATCGTTATTCGCCTACCTTCAAATATTTTGTAGCTTGGATTACGGCATCCCTCTTCCAAGTTATAAAATATTGTGTTAGGTCCTTGCCTTAATATTTCATATTGGGTGTTCTATTAAGGACTTAAATCAACTAACTTGAATTTCTCCCATTGTAGATGTCTATTTCAGACAACTATGGTCTTCCCAAATCTCTTGGAACAATCTTTCCTAATGAAGATGATGTCCCGTGATTGGATCATGGAAATCATACTTCTCTTCCTCCACCCCCCTCCAATTATTCTCCCTGACCCACAATACTTGAAAAATTCAAGGTCACTCAAGCCTTACTTGGAATGAAACATGAAGATGGAAGGCATGTGTGTACTCACGTCTTGGAGATGAAGTCACACATCGACATGTTGAGAGTGTTGGGTGTCGAAGTCTCAAGGAAGTTGGTTGTTGATTAGGTTCTTCAACCACTTCCTAAGTCATATAGTGAGTTCTTTAAGGACTACTATGTGACTGACCACGACATGACCCTTATTAATGTTACATATTTGCTTGTTGCTGCTGAATCAACAATTTTTTGGCGCACTAGAAAAGTAAATTTGGGTGGAAGGTCTACTTCTCAAACTTCCATGGACATTGACAATGGTAATATTGGAAGTCCAAAAAAGCTTTCTCTTCCCAATGGAAAGGGATCAGCCTTGGTCAACCCGGTTGACCAAAAGGTAAAGGGAAAGGCTAAGAATATTGTATTCTTACATTTGCGATAAGGATTTGGGATTGTGAAATGAGCATCATTGGAATCATGTTCACTTGGTCTATTTCACAAAGTAAGGATCATAGACAAACATTGTGTGCATACTTTGAGTATGGCATAACTACTGTTTAGAAAACATAGTGTGCATGCTTGGAGCATGGTACAACTATCGTTTTAATTCAAGTATTAAGTTGATTATTTGAAACATTATGCAACGAATAATGTGTAATCAATATGGTGATAAATAAAAGGTGTTTTATTTATATTCATAAGTTCTGAGACCATATTAGATTCGATTATTCTTGTGTTTCAATTTGCATATTTTGACTTCCCGAATAACTAGGTTATTCAAACTCTCCACAGTCAATCATACTTTGGAAGTAGGTATGAATCAAGACTGTCATGAATTGGGCTTGTGGATGTCTAAAGTGTTTAGACATAGCAAAAGTTGCTGCAACATTCATGAGTGCTCCTAGAATAAGATTCGAGTATTGGATTAAACCCACGCTCATTTGAATCACTTCATGGATTTTATCACGGGTGATCATGAGATGATAATATCTTATAGTATTCAAATGGAGACGTGTGAGTTGTAGTTGCGCGTCAGTTGCACATTGACATATGTAAACGCAACTAGTAACTTGGTTGTTATAAAACATATCTTTGTGTGTAATTTGATGAGTAAGTACAAGCGAACATTTGGGTCAAAGTTTATCCATTCCTTTTACCCTTGGAGGGATAAAAGCGATATCTGTAGGGCCATCGATGATTAAGTGATGACACCCCTAAGTGCTTGGCCAAGCCTGGACTGATTTGATTTGTTCAATTAGTCAGTCGTCATAAATCGGAAATCGGGAAACAACAAATGGACAGAGGGAATGATTATAATCCATGTCTCAGTCCATATGATATCTAGAATGGAGGAATATATGATCCCTTATCTAATGGACACGTCATTTGACTAGGTCAGAATTCGGCAATGGCTTTAAGAGCTACGATTGCTAGTCAGGATCTTGGAGTCATACTTGAATAATAGTTTTAGACTTATCCAAGTGGGAGACTGTTGGATTAGATGTCTAAGCCCATAACTGTTATTGGTATGTACTCGACCCGAGAGTAGCATGGTCCATTTGGGTTGCACTTCACCAGAACAATTTGTATGGATAGTCTTTTGAGAATAGTATGTTTATGGATTATTAATATATTATAAGCTATAATATATTAATATAAAATCATATTATTTAATTAGTATTGATCAAGAATTAATTTAGTGATCAAAAGGAACTAATTAAATATAGACTCTTATATATATATATATATATATATATATATATATATATATATATATATATAGAATGGGCCAAGTTCACTTAGGATGGGCTAAGCTTGCATGGATAGTCCATGGAGTTTTTAACCCATGGATCCTTTGGAAATGAAAGGTCATGGGTATTAGGGTTTACATGAATGTAACCCTAATCCTCCATACTATATAAAGAGGTCTTTGGCACATGAAATGGCACTAGTGTGTGAGTGAACAAGAGTTGGCCAATTTCTAGTGTGATTACTATTCTCTCAAGTTTTCCAAGGTGTTTTGGTGATTTATGATTCCACTTGAGGCATCCACATTATTGGTGCTAGGCTCTTGAAGCTCCAAGGAATCAACCACAAGAAAAAGGTATGTCATCCCACTAATTTTTATATTACAAGTTCCCTATGGTATGATAGTTAGGATGAGAAACTTGGAAAAATCATATTTGCATGTATAACAAAGAAAACATAGATCCAAGGTTTCTAGGGTTTCATGTACACCATCGGAGTTTAGAATGCTCAAAACTCATCAGGTTGGCCATGAAGAGAGCGATCAATGTTGTTGATTTGATGGGTCTTCTTTCATAACTATGTGACCTGTAGAGTGAGCTCTTTTTGCTTCAATCATGTATGGGCATTTCAAAATTTTCTTTGGATTAAGGAAATGCCAACCGGTGCACATAGAAGAGGCAGCTTTGTTCTTTGACAAAGGACTGCACGGGTCTATCAAGGATATGGGGGTACGTAGAGGCTCCTTTATTTAGAGACATCCAATGGTGTCTGGCTTCCTTACGTATTCCTTTTGGTGGTTTGGGTTTGTACTCAGCATACGAGGTTTCCTCCTACGCATTTATAATATAGCCTCGAGGGCCCAATCTTGGACATTACAAGACCACATCTTACATGATAGTGACATATGTTGGTATGGACGCTGATTACCTATGTACTTTGACTCGTCTTCGCGATATAATTATGGGATTCGACTGCAGCAGTTTCACTAATAAAGACACCCCCCCTAAATCCCAAAAAGCATTGGTGTGTGCCCCTTTTAGCAAAATCGTCAAAGATATGGAAGTGGACTTCGGCATGACTGTTAGATAAAAAGCAGTTTTTGAGTGTCTTCGGGCACCTCATGCTCAGGATTTTTTGTTAACTATCCATATTGATGGCCTCAACCGACATATGTCTCCTGTGGAGTACCGAACTATCATTCTTTACCGCCTCATGATTCCTCTATTCCCAATTGACGAGATATGCCTAGTTTTCCGCAAGGCATGTTTAGACACTTTTGGGGAACATACGGTTCATTTTAGAGAGATCCCTAGTTTCAAGTACCGACATGATATGGTTAGGGATGTTCTCTTTGATGCTTGTCAGTGTGCTGGTATTTCTGTGAAGAAAGAAGTGCGAGTGAACTTTTTGACGGACCTGCAGGATGAAAGATCCACACTCTGGACGGCTGACATTTTGGTCTTTGGATGGGTCGGAGGGAAACATGCTTGTGTGGGTCTTACTGGGGTCTCTCCTCTCATCGGGTTGAGGAGCAGAGGTTTCACAACAAGACATGCCGCTTTGAAAGTCGTTGCGTGTAAAGTAGCAAAGCACGAGAATGCATGTATAGAAAATCAACATGTGTTTGTACCTTTTGTATTTGATACATTTGGTTTTCTCGCACCAGAGGCGATGAAGCTCCTCAACAGAGTCCAACGGACCATGCATTTTAATGTTATATCTCGTAGATCCATAAATGTTGTTTTCAAAAGAATTAGTTTTGTCATCCAGAAAGGGTCAGCGACGCAACTTTTTGTCCGCTTGCCTTCTGTCGATATGTATTGAACTATATATGATTTAGTTTGAATAGTGACAATTCCAGAATTTTCTATAATTTCTATAATTCAAACGAGCTCTTAAAATAATATCCGGTGATCGAATTAATTAGGGCGTGATATTGGAATAGGGATGAATCTTTCACCTTCTTATTTACTGGTTTTTTTTAGAAAATTTATAATAATAATTATTCTTGTTAGAACTTAGAAGTACTAAAATCTAGTATAACTATCAACAAAAGACATATACTATATCAAGCGATCTAGACCAGTTAGCCATAATAAATGATAATATCTCTCGTTTTTCATTAGAGTAGAAAGATTAATTATACTTTATATCCATACTTGTTCGTGAGAAATACAAATCGTAATACAGATTCTTAAGTTCATCATCTGAATTTGCATCGAATATATTTACAAGTTCAATGTACATCGACTTTTTTCTCACTAGATATTTCATGTTCATAATATAAAATAAACATATCTTAGATTTTGGGGGATTCAAGGATGATAACCAAATCTACGGGGCTTTTACAATACTAACGGAATAACACATTTTAAAATAGGGGTCTAGGTGCAATTAACCATAAATATGATAAGAGTTCTTTTCTCTCCTTGTGGGTGGGGGGTTGGTAGCTAGGTTTATCTTGCTAATATAAAAAATAAATATATCTACTCTAACGAAAAACAAGTACATATGGTATTTATGTGTACGTAATGACTGAAGGATTAAGAAATAAAAGTTAAAAAATAAAAAATAAAAACTTTTTATCAGGATAGGAAAACTTTAAAGTTTAAACTATCAAAAGATGAGAGTACATGATATACAAATTGAAATGAGGGGTCTAAAAGCAACTAAAAGTTTGAAATTTTGGAGATGCGGGGTATCGATCCCCGTACCTCTCGCATGCTAAGCGAGCGCTCTACCATCTGAGCTACATCCCCAAGTTACATTATTTTCCTTTATTTAACTTACAAATAGAATCCTCATTGTTCGAAGTTTTGTTTTGCTGACCCTTTTCTTCTTAAGCTTGTTGAATACCAAAATCGTACATGTTAATGAAAAATAGATTTTTTTTCCTTATATTTAAATTATAAGTTTTATAAAAACTACAGGTTTATAACCATAGGAAACTAAAAATAATATTATAATCATGTGAAAGTAAACGTTCTTACAAATAACAGAAAAATATAGTAATAAATGTACTAGTTAAATTATATAAAAACTTCAATGATTATTATAGTAGGCTCAAACTAATAGCCAAGTTTAAATTAACAAATAATTAACTAGATAAAAGTAGCTTAAAAGATTTATCATAATCTTTCTAAAATATTTTATAGAGTCCTTAACTTGATTTATGTTTTTAAACGTACATCATATTTCAATAATATATATATATATATATATATATATATATATATATATATATATATATATATATATATATATATATATATATATATATATATATATAAAAGAAATCTCACTATTTTTAAAAATAGATTGAATATAATAATATTATTTTTTTAAGACGTTCAAATCATTAAGCTAATATTACAAGTAGTCATCAATAAAATAATATTAAATTTTATTTTTTTAAGTTTTGAAACCTTATATTTCTCAACAAATTCTATCTCCTTCCCTAAATTTCGGATAATTCAAAATTTGAAACCATCAGAAAATATATGTTGATTCAAATATCCCTCCTGCAGATGCCTCTTTCTTAACAAGTTTTTATTTTAATCCTTATTTATACTTGATTTCATCATTTTTAACTTTTTGTATTTTTATCTTATAAATATATTGGGTGAAGGCTTTATTATATCAGGTTTGTTCCTAAAAAGGTTTTTACTATGTTTCTTTAATGTGTTGGCTTTGCAGGTTCAAAGAACTCAACCAAGAGGGTCAGTTAGAGCATTGTATTATCATTAGTTTGTATATTTTGGCATCTTACTTTTGCAATAAAGAACGGTTAAACACAAGATTTGACATGATTAAGGTAGTTTATATATTTTTCATCTTGTTTAGTCTAAAAATGAAACCTTTTTCATCATTGGTCCTTATAATATCAAGTTTCATCACATGGACTTCCTGATTACGGTGATTATTGTCCTTATTATAAGGTTCTATATAGATTTTGTTCAATATTTTAAGGTTTCGAGAACCTAAATCAATATGAATTCTTGAATTACATACCATCGTTGAAAATGTTTTAATTTGTGACCAAACTTGGTTTAAAATCATAATGAACAAGTTGACACCTGAGTATTTTGGCCTTCTCAAAGGCCTATTTATCGATTTTTGAATCACAACACCTGATATTCTAAAGGTTTATTTTTATAAACTATTATTTATATATTTTAGCATTTTATTTAGTATGACATTAAATTAATAAAGGAATTAAGGAAAAAAAAAAAAAAAAAAAGAGGACGATAAACAGTACAAGTGGTTTGGGTATGTATAAATGGAAGTAATAACCATTTAGGGGGTGTTTGGCAAAAAAGTTTATTGCTTATTAATTTATTAGCTTACAAGTTAATGAATAAGTGTAGGGTAACTTATGAAAAAATAGCGTATTAGAGGTTCCCCACCGGAATAAGTTATTTTAATCCAAACACTTTTTTAACTTATAGTGATGTGGAATCTAATAAGTTGTTTTAAAAAAGCTTAGTCAAACACCTCCTTAATATGGTATGGTAATGCTCTTGAAAAATATGTGTCATTTAATATTCATTTTTCGAAATGAACGAAAAATGGTTTTAACTCTAAAGAGATCATATTATTCGCCGCCCGCCGCTTTGCACGGGTAGACGGCTAGTATATATATATATATATATATATATATATATATATATATATATATTGAAATAATTAAATATATTATAGTACATTTACATCCCTATTATGATAAAATAATAGTTTTTATTGGCACATGACATCATATTAAACCTACTTAGCCACATAGCATCATTATTTCAAATTTCAATATTCTTTATCTAATCTCTGCAATTAAGACATTAAATATCAACCATTAATATAAAATTTGTTTTCCATTAATATGAAATACTTAAAGTATATATGTATATTTTACCTTTGTATATCCGTTTATAACCAATACCTGCAATTAAAGGTATTAAATTACTTATTACATGAGATCAAACATTATTTGTATATCAAAACAAAAGAAATAACTTATTAATATAAAATTTGTTAAGAAAGTTTAGGATATTTCAATGTTCAAACAGGACCGTTCCAAACATATTTTGAGCTTAGGACGAGAGAAAAAAATGGGCATTTAAAATACATAAATGATATCAAATTTTTATAATAACTCAATAATTGAAAGAAAATTACTTATATTATCTTCTAAATATAACAATTTTCATAAAAAATTTGAGCCGTTTTGAAAAATGGGTTCTGGACGGTCGTCCCTATCACCCATCCTCTGGAACGGGCATGTGTTCAAATTGACTGCTCAATTTGTACACTAAAACATATTTTTATCAAAAAGTATACTGTAATTATTAGACAAGTCAAACTATTACCCAAAATTGCAAGTATTCTCCGATAAACAAAAGTCCCGATAGATAAAAAAAAAAAAAAAAAAAAAAAAAAAAAGCATAAATATATAATTTCAATTGTGACGGATAAATCTTAAAAAAAAAAAAAAAAAAAAAAAAAAAAAAAAAAAAAAAAAAAAGTATTTACCGTATCATTAAATCATAGAACTACAAATTTCGAACTTCTAAATAGAGTCATGAGGTCCATAGAAACTAGGCGACTATCATGTAAAAGAAACTAGGTCACTGTCATGTAAAAGAAAGTTACAAAAATTGTATAAAATCATTAATTTTTTCATTTTTTTACACATGACATAAATAATGTCTCATCTATCCTAAACATTTTATTCGACCATTATAAATTCACATGATTAAAATCATGTAACTTTTTAAATTTATAAAATTTTAGAATAATTGATTAATTATTATGATTTTTAACTATTAATATTCGTTTAATTTTATAACCGTGGTTCCCACAAGTTATAACCTAATATATAAATATAATAAACGTTGAACACATTATATAATCGCATAATCTCTATGGAATATGAATTTTATAAATGACATATTAATGAATATTCGATAGAATAACTTATTTAGTGAAGAAATAATAAATATTTGATTTTAAATATAATTTCAGGTCTAAAATGAAATGCTATAGAATGGAGTGTGTTTAATGTACAAAACACAAATGCAAAATAAGCACCTAAAGTGGTTAATAGAAAAAAAAAAGGTTCAATCTCATGACTTTTCAATGGTTATGTCAATTAATAATAAGTTATAAAACAAAGAAAAATTAAATATCTTCTATTTTTGTTCCTACAAATCTTCCTACTAAGTTAAATGATGACATGTGTCACGTTAGTATATTATAATATCAAGTAAAATAAATTCTCATTAGCGATGCTATAGTAATGTGTAATCACTCGTTTTAAATGAAAAGTTTAATATTGTGACGAGTAATACGCTTACCGAATACGGATCATAACTTTTAAACAAAGTTAATACAATTAAAACAACAATAACAAATCCATCATTAAGTTCAATAAAAATGCAAAATGCTAAAAGAATTAAGAGTTTTGATATCACTAAACATGTTGAAGTTCTTAAACGATAAAACAATCAAATCCGTACAGTCCTAGATAAAATGTGATCTCCGTATCAGATCCCACCATTTCCAAGAGGCTGTCTGGAGGTGTCACCAGAAGCCCATGCTTTATAATCTTTCACCAACTGCACATACACACTTTTTAATTTTTCTCATTTATTTTCTTAATACATCATTTATCCATACAACACTTAATGTGAGAAAAAAAAACATGCCTGTGCCATGAAGCGAGGAAGCATAATCTTGAGTATCTGCTCAAGAACTTGAGTGCCACTTGATTCAATAGTTCCAATTGGAATTGCTTGAAAAGGGAATGGAATCTCAATGCTAACCTGAAATAATAGTTGCAACATTGAACTAGTTTTAAGATTCTAGAAAACTTAAAGAAGCCGATATCAAATTTGAAGTTTGAAGAGTTGAGCCCAAAAGTAACTAAGTAAGATAGATATATTTAAGAGTAAATTACGCAAATGGTCCCTATGGTTTAGTGTAATTTACGCGTTTGATCCCTAGCTTATTTTTTTTAACTCCGAAGATTTCTACTGTTTGTTTTTGTTATGTGCTTGGTCCCTGTCTTAACTAAAAAGACTATTTTACCTTTGATATTTTAATTTATTTAAATGAACACACCCCCAACCCCACCCCCTCACCTTACCTTACCTACTCCGCTAATTTTCCCTATTTAAATAATTGTCTCTTTAGATAAGACAGGGACCAAACGCGTAACAAAAACAAATTATAGGTACCTAGCGTGTAACAAAAGTAAAGAGTAGGGACCTTCCGAGTTAAAAATATAAGTTAGGGACCAAACATGCAAATTACCCCAAACCATAGGGACCATTTGTGTAATTTACTCTATATTTAAATAATCACCTCGATAACAGTGTCGGATGTGAGTTTTTGCAAGGATGAATTGCTCTGGTTGTTCGTATCACATGATATTTGATTCACCATAGAAGCTGCATGCCCATACGAAACCAGTGTCAATGGACTCCTGAAAAAGCATTATGTGATATAACTTAGAACAAAATTAATAGCCTCAAAATTCTCCCATGCTATATGAGCTTCAGTGTTTACTTTTAGATCCATGGCGTTTGGTTCAAAGAAAGGGATTGGAATTTGTCACGTGTTTGGATGTCAGGAATGGAATTCGTGAGCGAGAAGAAGGAAAGCAGATGGAGATAAAGCCATACGCAGCAGTCATATTTATCTCAAATTAATGAATTCTTATCAATATTTGAGTTCATAATGGAATTTCATCTGATCTCATAAATCAACAGCATGTTCCCAACTCAACCTATTGATAAAAGCAAGTAAGAAGATAAGAGGCTAAATAATTGATCACCTTCAAATTTATTATTTTGTGCAACCACGATCGGTGACCCCTCAAGCTGCAGTAAGTTAAAAATGCAATAATTATTCATGCCACAACACCATAAATGGCAGTAAGATGAAGAGGAGAATTCGGAGACTTAAAATACCTTACAGGACAAGAGGTTAATAGAACAGCCATTAGGTTGTTCTTCAACTCGAACTAACAAAACAGGGCAAACCTCAAAAGCAAAGAACTTGAATTTGTACACATAACACCTGAAAGTCTTGTCATCTATCCTTTCGATTCTTTGAGCATCCAGAACAGAGTATTGGCTTGCAGGAAGGCTCATATATTCCACTGTCATTCACAACATAAATGAAACCAAAACGGATAAGTCATAAGTGTACACCTCCAAAAAATTGTAAATTTTCCCACTTTAGCTACTACAATTAAATCAGTTGATTAATTCTAATCAATAACTAGTTGTTTCATGTAATCTATTTGTCAAATTCGAACAACTAAAAACAGCACTCACATAATGAGAACATTACAAGCTCACAACATACATGAACACGTTTTATGCAATTGAATTGAAAGCATGATTTCGGAATCAATCAGAAGAAAACAAACGAAAAGCATGTGAATCATATAAAAAAAACGAGCAGAAGATGAAACATTACGTAGAGGGCGTTCGAGTGGTCGAACTGAAACGGATTCGGTTCGACGAGCAACGAATCGAGCTTTTGGTGCAGAAGAAGAATCAGCTGAAACGGAAAGTGAGGGCTTCGCCGTATCATCTGAATTCAATGACGATGAAGATGATGTTAACCCAAAATAGGCACTACGGGGACTGACTGAATGAGGATTAGCAGGGTTTTTTCTGAATTGAGTTGAAATTGAACAAGAACGTGACGAATAATAAGAACTAGAGTTCAATGCCATTGTAGAAAGAAGATAAAAAAAAATATTGCTTATTTGATTTGTGTTATCTCACAGGTTAGAGGGAAATGAGATAACTGATTGAACAGGGGATGTGTATGGTACGGGTACCGATCATGTGGTATAGAATTAGCCCACGGGTGCGAGGTTCTATCTTGGGCTCATGTTAGCTTAAATATACATAAACCTACTAACATGCCCGAGTGCTAAATGGCGCGCCTTTAGCTACAAAACCGACAACCTACGAAGAATATGTCAAAGAAAATAAAATAAAATTATGGTTGTGAGGTAATTTGTATATCTGTTCTTTAACATATTTTTTTCATTTGGAATGTTATATCGTTAGTTTTTGTTGCGTGTTTGGTCCCTGTTTTATCTAAAAAGATTATTTTGCTCTTGAATTTTTAATATATTTAAATAAGGTGGGTAGGTAAGGTAATGTGAGATGAAGATGAGGTTGTGGTGTGTTTATTTAAATAAATTAAAAAAATCAAGCGCAAAATAGTCTTTTAGGTAAAACAAAGACCAAATGCAACAAAAATAAATATTATGGGCCTTCCAAATTAAAAAAAAAAAATATGAACCAAACGTGCAAATTACACCAAACCATAGGGACCATTCGTGTAATTTACTCAAGAAAATACTTATTTATAAATTTTTTACAAAGGTTTTATAATTTCTGTTTTATTTAGGGTAAATTTTACAAGAAATATTATGTTTTTATAAAAATATTATTTTGACACTGTCTTATTTTTCTGTTCAATTTAGTCCTTATATTTTTAAATTTTTATAATGTCGATCACTTAACCGGTCAACTTAATCATTTACTGAAAATATACTTACGTGTTAGTTTTAAATGTATTATTCTTAAATGATATGACATAAATACATTATGTCATTTGATTGTGTGGCAATTATGACATGTCAAAATTGAAACGGAGGCACAACAAACTCTAAGTTTCAATTTTGTACAATTTTAACAGTTTACACTAAGGGGGTATTTGAGATATCATCTAAAAATAGTTTATTTATTTATTGACTTCTTGAAAAATCAATAAGTTAAAAAAATGTTTGGGTATATAAGAAAGACTTTGAAAACAACTTTTTGTTAATTCTTTTAAAAAAAGATGTTAAAATGTCAAATTTCTAACTTTTTAAAACAACTTATAACTTATTAAGTTTTCTAACTCATTTTTTGTCATTTTACATGTATAAGTTAAGCAGGGGCGGCTTAACTAATTTGAGGACTCTAAGCAAACAAAAAAATTGGAACCCTTCAGGTAAGCAAACATATTCAAACTTAAGACTCTTAGTTTTATAAACCAACGCTTTTACCACCATGTCAAACTCTAACTTGTCTTTGTAACCCTATATATATATATATATATATATATATATATATATATATATATATATATATATATATATATATATATATATATATATTAATTTAGTTTCCATAAATTAGACCTACCATAATCACTACTAATTTCAAATTTGAAATTTGAAATCAAAATTTTAATTTCAAATAAATATATAGTTTAACCCTTTGTAATTAGCATTTTATTATAATTACTCTGTTTAGTACATTGGTCTGACAACCAAATATATAATTTAATTTATTTATTTTTCGCATTTTTTTCCTCAAAATTTTCACTTATTTCAGATTTAAATTCAAATACAGCCATCGTTTAATCATTCATATTTAACATTTTGTTTTAATCAACTCGTATACTATACGGGTCTCACAACTAGTATATATTAACACATTAAGCTTTAAATTTGGGGGCCTTAAGCCCTTGCTTAGTTTTGCAAAAGGTAGATGCGGTCCTGAAGTTAAGCCAAACATTTTGTTTTAAAAACAGCTTATGGACTTTTGTCACTATATTTAAGACTTTATAAATACACATTTTTACATTTAAAAGCCATTTTCTTTTATTAAAATACAAGTTTTTTATATTTAAACTTTAATGTTATGTATAAAGGATTATTATTTAATATTTATAATATCACCATACTTTTCATTAGATAAGTAATTTTAATGTAAAATGTATATTTTCATGCATAATAGGTAATTTTAATGTAAAAATACACTTTAAATGACTCATGTCACATAAATATATGTATTGTTTTTTTAACCATCTGTTCATGTGTGTACATGTGACATCATCTATTTTCAGAACCAAACACTTTAAAAATCATGATGCCTCGTTGCGGAAAATCTCAGTATACAAAAATCTTTTGAGTACAAGATAGTCTTAAATAAAACTCTAAGGATGTCATAATCAATACAGATACATAAGTTACAACGAAAAGACCTAATGGTCTTGAACACCATTGTAGGCTTTCTCTTAATCACTCAACATCCTAATCAAGTTTCAGTAGCTTAAATTTTGATACTTGTGATGCATACAAATTGACTGGGTCATGTTGGAAAACCTTGTAAGTTACATAGGGATTTTAATCCCACAATGTTATAATACATACACACACACACACACACACACACACACACATATATATATATATATATATATATATATTAATCCTGCAAAATCAACTATTATCAAACAATATACATATATATTTCCAACTCGGATATCTATGAAACATCATACCTATACATATCCACCTCAATCGATCCTCACAGCTCCTAGTTCATGCTTATCAAAGTCGTTTAAAAGAAAGGGCTTGACTACACCACTAGGGACTTCCTTGGCTGGTGAAAGTCATAAAGGCACCCGGGCCATTAGAGTATTTGATGAATATGGTATCTCATTTCATATACTTCTGTGGGTTATGAGCCCACTATAACACCACGTTTTTGCCTTATATTATAAACGACCAGTCACGTAAATATAGGTCTTCGACAGAAGACTATTTAGGATAAATAGTCTTGACGAAAGTCATAGTAATTGCAAAACCAAGAGCATGCATAGAGAGAACGTCCGAATTTGACTTCATAAGAGAAAGTTATGATATTTAGAAGTTTCAGCATTGCAGTGTACGATGCAGAAACCGAAATAAAGATCGGTCGATTGTTAGGAAAAACAATCAAAATGAGAGTTGAAGATCTCGTCAATATGATTTCGTCGATATAAAGACAATCAAGAACGAATATTGTATGAAAGAGTTATGATTTTTATATGAACTTTCACAGTCTAAGCCTATAAAAATGTAACTTTAAAAATAAATTAAGATTGAGCCGATGGAGTCTAACTGAAATTTGTGATGGGTTTTGAGCATTACAACAGTCCTATATGCACATTCAACCCTATTTGCTTTAGATCTAGGTTTTTCTCAAGTTATACATGCAAATTAATTTTCCAAAGCAAAACCCTAATCTAACATACAATAAAACGAAATCTAATCATATTAGGGTTTAGATGAATACCTTTCTTGTTAGCTAATAGTAACAAGAAATCCTCATTTCAATTCCTTGACCTTCTAAAGCCTAGTGCCCCAAGCCTTACACCTCTAATGGAGTCACAAACACCTCAAGCAAAGAATGAGGGAGAAGGAGTATGAAATCGGCTAGGGTTTCTTCTAAGGAATCAAGTGGCCGATTTCATGAGCCTTAGGGTTCCTTTTATAGTTGAGGATACTAGGGTTTTCAACTGGAAACCCTAATTCCCTTGCTTAGGCCCTAAGCAATCCATAGACCCCCAATGACAGGCCTTGGACGAAAACTCTATGGGCTTCCCATAGATTTTCGTCCATTCCTTATTAAAAGGATCCATTAGCCAAAACTACAACTATCACTGATTTACATAATCAGTCCCCATTCTTTTAATTAGTTTCTTTTGATCACTAAATTAATTCCAAATTAATTTCTGGTCAATAATAATTAAATAATATAATTTCTCAATTAATATATTATTCTTATAATATAATAATAAACCATTAAATAACCTCTTACTCCAAAACTCATTATGTCCAGTTGATATGGTGAAGGCAACCCAAAAGGACCATGTCACTATCAAATCAAGTACATACCAATTATAGTTATGGGCTTAGACACCTAATCCAACAAGTTGTAGATCTCATCAGTAGCTAAGTGTGGATATAAATAACATCGAAAATAGAGCTCGTATGAAGAAAATATGTGTCACACCCCAAAACCACGAACGACGGAAACGTTCAGGGGTGGAGGACGTCATGTACAGTATCACAACAGTGTAATATAATAAACAAGCAACAACATCATCCATTGCATTATAAGTAGAGTTTTAATACATGTGTGTTCTTTCATAATGTACGACAATAAAATGAATAATCAAAATAAGGCGAGTCTTGTCTGTGCTCCATCTTCTCCGGTAACATGGCCATCGCACCTGTCTAACTGATGACCTGAGAATACAAGTTATTTTGAAAGCGAGTATCAGCTTTAAAGCTGGTGAATTCATAAGTATTTATGTGATATTGTCCTGTTTTGGAATGTTGTTAAGAATGTCGTATAAATCCTTAAATAGAACAGTTGATATAAGTATGAAATGCGGTCTTCTACCAAGACCCGAATGTTTTGTTATGACAAAGTAAAATGATAGGTTTTCCTTTCTATTGACTAGTACTAAGAGTACTTAGTCTAACTCATCGTTTATGTGAATATATCACAAAATAAAGTAAAATAGGAAAATGATATGATAGTCTTCTACCAAGACCCTAATGTTCTATAAGTAAAATGATAGTTTTTCCTTTCTATCGACTAGTACTAAGAGTAATTAGTCTAACTCATCGTTTATGTGAATATCTCACAAAATAAAGTAAAATAGGAAAATGATATGATAGTCTTCTACCAAGACCCTAATGTTCTGTTATGACTAAGTAGCCTTCTACCAAGACTCGAATGTTCTGTTATGACTAAGTAGTCTTCTACCAAGACCCGAATGTTTTGTAATGACTATGTAGTCTTCTACCAAGACCTGAATGTTTTGTTATGGCTAAGTAGTCTTCTACCAAGACCCGAATGTTTTGTAATGACTAGGTAGTCTTCTACCAAGACCCGAATGTTCTGTTATGACTAAGTAGTCTTCTACCAAGACCCGAATGTTTTGTAATGACTAGGTAATCTTCTACCAAGACCCGAATGTTTTGTTATGACTAAGTAGTCTTCTACCAAGACCCGAATGTTTTGTTATGACTAAGTAGTCTTCTACCAAGACCCGAATGTTTTGTAAGTAATATTATAGCTTTTCCTTTCTATTGACTAGTACTAGAGTACTTAGTCTAACTCCTCATTTATGTGAAAGTATCACAAAATAAAGTAAACAGGAAAAATATAATCATGTAAGTGTTATTGTCTTGGGTTACCAGGACAAACACGACATCGCCGAAGCGAAAGATAGACCCTATGGACATCCGAAGAGTGTCCCCTCATCCTCTGTAGCGGCAGCAGGGTGGAGGGAGGGTTAGTCCCAACATCAATCTCCTAATATCGATCGTTAACCTAATGATCCTCTGAAGATTCACATCTCATCCACTGTTGCAACAGTTGGACAGAGGGATGGTTAGTCCCGTTACTGACTACTAAATAAGTGACAACCTTAGACATCCGTAGACGTTCATCGACCACTGGTGCTAATCAGTGGGATTTGGAATGGTAAGTCCCGCCGAATTATCCCATTGAACTGGGGTAGGAAAGATAATGTACACAGTAAATACTAATAAATCATCCTCGTAGTTCTAAGTACAAGTATCCAGGTAAGTAAATACAGGATAATGCACCTAAGTAATAGTCTTCCTGTATGGTATTCATGTAAGTGTGTTCATGTAACAGGCAAGTATATGTAAACATATTCATGTATCAGGTAATCCTAAGTAAGTGTACTCATGTATCATGTAAGGTATTGGTATAGACTCATGAATGAACTGACTCTTGTGTGATTCCTTGTAATAGTAATAATGTTTGATATCTTCTAATTATCCCTATGATAGCTAACTGGAAGGTAATTTGTTGTTTACGTAGGTTTATGCACTCTTGCTACCCAAGAGTATTGTAAACTAAATGAAGGGTGAAAACTATAATCTCTAACATATATATGAACATATGCGCATAAGTATAGTTTGATTCAAGAAGGTAAAATAATGGTTTTGCAAGATATCTAGGAGTTTTGAATAATAATTAAGAATGACTTGATGTCATTTTAATAAACATTTCAAAACTAATACTTTTGTTATCAAGGTATTTTAAGATAGAAAACCACTTCATGTGTCACCTTTTGAAATATGTGAAATCTATTGAGTGAAAACACAGTTATAAAATACATAAGATTGATTTAATAACATATTGTTTTCTACTTGTATTCCCTCCCCCCCCCCCCCCCCCCCATTAAAACATTTAAAATCATTTAAAACATTGATTAAGGGGTATGAACTCACATGTTGTTGGTAGTTCGGATGAACTAGACGGCATAGGATTGCTAGGTGTCAAGTGAGGACTTGTACACACACTACGATCCTAATGAACATATATTCACATATATATATGCACTCAATTAGTCTGAAATCACTAATTAATAATGTTAAGACATCCTATACAGAATAAACACTTTATATAAGTGTTTTAAGCCCTTAGGGTTGCATCTAAGCTATTGTGGGACAAGGCACTTGTGTTTAGGGTTCCAAAGGACCCCATATATGAGTTTACTCCTCATATACCATCACACATGGAGTTTACGGTTGTAAACTCTTGAGTTTACAGCCGTAAACTCCCAACCATGGGTGTTTGGTGTGTTTTGAAGTTCCAAATGATTCCTAGAATTATTCCAACTTGGTGGTTAAATTCTTGGAAGGGTTTAAGGCATAGAAACACTCCATTTAGGAGTTTACGGCCCTAAGGCCATTTCCCTTAGATTTTGCGGCCGTAAACTCTTGAGTATGGGTGTTTTTGATGCTTTCAAGTCTCTTGCTCATGTGGTATAGGTTTTAGGCAATTGTTCAAGGCTTTAGGAGGAATTATGGCACCATTTGGCACCATTTATTGGAGTTCACGGCCCTAGAACCTTTTGGGCCGTGAAATCTCTTTCTCCCTTGAATATTAATTGATTTGGTGGTCTAAACATGTAATGTAGGCTTCTAGTTTGAGATCCGGGGCTTTGAGGGACTTTGAGACACCTTTAGCCCTTAAAATGGAGTTTACTCCCCAAGTGTTCTTGGGCGGTAAACTCCCGAATCTTTGGGTTTTATTTGTTTTCTAGTCTCAAACACACTTATATACAAGCCTAAGGTAGTTACCTAACATGGGGAAAAGACTAGGTAGCATTTAAGCCACATATAGGAGTTTACTCTCCAAGAACGTTCTTGGGCGGTAAACTCCCGAATCTCACAGATTTGATATGTAATCTAAGTTATTAAGCACATAATAAGCATTATAAGACAACTAGAGAAGTGTACTCACGATTTGGGATAAAAACCCGAAGATCCGTGAGAGAGAAAATGGCTTTTCTCTAGTTGGAAATGCGAATAATGAATGAATTTGGTTCATAATTCTATTTATAGTCCTGAGATATTTTTGGCAGAAAATTTTTTTATTCCTGAAATGATTTCTCATATAACAGAGTGTTGGAATAACAGTGTTGCACAAAACCCTAGTGCACCCACTCTCCTGATATTTCCTGAAGTGTAAACCCTGAGTTACTCAAACTTACACGAAAAAGTCTGAAAATTAACTGTGACTGCTATAACTTCTATTGAAGTGAATAGTTTGTACAGAATAGAAATTTCGGGTTGTCACAATATGAAGTTTACAAAATCCATATTTTTCATAAAGCGCATGATGCGCAACTTCTAGAAGGTGCAACGTGGACCACAGGGGTTTTGACACCTAGCAGGCACCAGATGGGTCGATGTTACCCTAGTGCGCAACGTGCACCTATAGTGCGCAATGCACATCCTTACTATAAATATATGTCTTCGGCTTCCTTCATTTCTCACTCTTTCCTCACGTTCTCTTCACTCCAAACTCTTTGAAGACCACCCACCCCTTGATTCCAACCTTATGGGTTTTGGAGTACTTTAGTGAAGCTCTGAGGCAGTGGGCCAAACCAATAGAAATGCTCGGTATCGAAGCCCTGCCTGCGATCATCCCGATTTTCGCTAGGATACCTGTAAGTTAAGCTACGATGTAACGCCCAATATGTCAGGTAAAAGTTAATTAATTAATTTTCTTCTTTTGGACACTTGGAGCCGAGCACGTTGGGCATACATATGGTACGTCGGATGTAGTCCAAATCATGCATATGACGGGGAGTCCCCCTGGTATTTTGGGCGTACCTATGCGTACGTAGGGCGTACGTCAGTCAGGGGAAAACCCTAATTTTTAGGCTTTGCACCCTATTCTATAACACCCACGACTTGAGGTAATGCTAATTATTCAATTTTTGTAATTAATTGTTGGACTATGAGATTGATGTTGGATTATTGAGTGGGGCATTATATATTTGGGTTGACTGAAAACGTACGTTGGGCGAAAACTTAGCGTACGCGGGGTGTAGTGGCAGCATTGGATGCGGGGGGTTGATGTGTGTACGCACAACGTACCAAGGGGTACGCACAACATATGCGGGCTGACTCAAAACCCTAGTTTTTAGGGTTGAGGCCATATATATATATATATACATATATATATATATATATATATATATATATATATATATATATATATATATATATATATATATATATATATATATACTTCATTATGTCCCAAACCCCAACCTCCTTATCAACCTCCTTAATTCAGAAACCCTGGAAACCTAACCTTCTTCATCTTTGTGTGATCTTGATCTTGTGAAGTCCATTTTAGTAATTTGAAGCTTGGAATGAGAAAAAGGAAGTTGGTGAGGAAGAACTTGTGTAGCTTGAGCTCAAGGATCTGAGACATCATCATCATTTAGCACTCATTTGAGGTAAAAAGCTCAAAAACTTGCCCCATGAATGCTTAGATCTCTTGTAATGGGGGTTTTGGACCTTTTTGGCCCCAAGAATGCAACTTTATGGTTTCAAATTGGTTTCTAGGCTTAGGGTTGCCACCCTTAGTGCTATTTGAGTCCCAAAGACAGAAAAGTTACCATCTTGAAGGTCTTAATGTGGCCATGCATGAGTATTAGTCATTTCTATGGAAGTAGGTTGCCATATTTCAAGTTTGGGTCCATTTGGGGGTTTGCAAGCCACTAAGTACTCGACTTTATGGGTTAAGACACTTTATTGGACTCAGATCTGTGTTTAGAGCTTAAGGTATTAAGGGATTAAGCCTTTTTGGAGATTATGGCTTAACAGGGTAGTACGTTGGGCTTACAAGCCCATACGCTCCGCATACAAGCCATGCAACTTGTACGCTTAGCGTACAGAAGAGTACGCCCCACATACTCACTGGATTTGGGTTTTTCATCATTTGGGCCTCGGGTTGGGCCATTTTATGGACTTTTCTAGTTTGGTCCAAAGTTATGTTTGGGCTTAAGGGAAGGCCCATTTGAAAAGTTGGGCCCAATTTAGAAAATTAGGCCATTGGTGGGCCATTAATGGGCTTGGAAAGACTATCTAGAATTGGGCCTTTCATGTTATGGATTTGGGCCTAGGTCATGGTCCGGATTAGATCAAGGGTAAAATGGTCATTTTACCCTAAGAAGGATTATTGGGTTTTGACTAAGTGTTATTTTGTACTGATAGCTTGGGGAGTCGTCAGAGCAGCCGCTAGAGATTTCTTACTGTGAGATTCGGCATTCAGCTTTGCGAGGTGAGTTTTCCTCCAGTATGAACGAGTCGAAGGCACCAATGATGGCCCGTATAGTTATGTTAGTATGTTCCGGACTAAGGTCCGATGCCGAGCAGTGCCCGATGTAGGTTTATATGTTTCCGGATTTCGATTTGATGTCAGGTGGTGCCCAAGGAATGTTTGTATGCTTGATGTCTTCTTGATTCTTGCATGTGTCTATATTGTATGTTTCCGGATTATGTTCCGATGTCGGGCAATGCCCGAGGAATATTTGTATGCTTTCAGATTTCGGTCCGATACGGGGCGGGGCCCGAGGAATGTTTATATGTTTATGTTATGTGTTTATTTATGTGTATTTGTTGATATGTTTATTAGTATACCGAGCTTTGCTCGATGCCGGGCGGGGCCCGATGCCGGACTCTGTCCGATGCGGGGTGGGGCCCGACGAAGTGGCGGGGCCCAAAACATTATTTATATATGATTATGTGATTATGTGTATGGGATGTGGTAGTTTGAGGAGACTCACTAAGCTTGGTGTTTACAATTTTCAGTTTTGGTTTTAGGTACTTCCGGTAGCAAAGGGAAGAGCTTGGGATGACTGCATTGCACACACTATGATGTTTTAGCCTGGGATGTTTACTCTGGTATATGTGACCGATGTTTTGAGACGAGATACTATTACTTATGTTTTGATGAGATAATTTGGATAACTATGGTTTTATTTAATAATTAAAAATGAAATTTTTGGTCATGATTTTTGGGAAGTTTCATATTTAAACACATTAACCCCCCCCCCCCCAAATCCTTCACCTTACCAGCGTCCATTGCCTCTTTGAGCTATACCTTGAAACCCTAATCTGCTTCCCAAGAAATTAACCATTGAGTGTGTGTTTTGGTATGAGTGGTGCATAGTGAAAAAGAAGAAGACTTGTAGACAAGCATTGGACAAGAGGGAGCTTGTACATCCAAAGATTATTCACTCTTTCCAGCTTATTCTTGGTATAAAGCCTGAGCCTTGCTCATCCTATGTATATATCTAGATTTGGGGAAGAATTTAGCATATTTTGGTCCCATGGATGCACCCTTATGAGTAAATGCTACTCTAGATGTTATGAGTTGTTCCTTTTGATGTTTTCTGAGGTCCTTGATCCATAAAGCTTGCACCTTGATGGTTACAGAACAACCATGCATGAGTTACAGACCATTTAATGGAAGTAGAAGGCTAGATCTATGATTTGACTCCCATAAAGCCATGCAAAGGAGTAAAGTTGCCAATTTTATTGCTTAGGACGTTACAAAAGAGCTAGATCTGTTAGGCATTAACGAATTAAGACCTCAAAATGTAACTTTGGCCAACTAGGGCGTACGAAGTGTTAGGGTGCAAAGTCACTCTTGGATGTAGTGTTTTAGGCTTTCCCCTTTGTATGTGTAAATGGGTTGAGTCTTTCCTATAAATAGGAAGTGAGTGACTCCCATTACGTAAGTGAATCCGTTTTGGAGTGTTAGACTAGAGAGATAAACTTTGTACAAACTCATTTGTGTGAATAAACCCACTTGTTTTTGCGATTGATCTTCATCTTCTTTTTCTTTCTCATCTTTTTGCATCTTGAAGACTTGATTTCATGAACAAACCGAATTTCCACAACATCAACTTTGTGAGTTTGAATCAAATCTTTTGGAGTTTGATACTTGTGAACTTCTTGAATCACCGGCTTCCGATACGGAATCATTCCTTCAAACGAATCACAAGAATACAAAATATCATCGGTTTGAACTCCAATCGAGCAAAAAACTTTTTCATCATGAGAATCAACTTGAACTCCTTTTTCTTGAACATCAAGAACATCACATTGAACTCCATTGTCAACAATTTCAACAAACTTAAGAGCACGAAGATCATTTGGGTTTTCAATTTGATAAATGTATTTCTTATTGAACAAATCTCTTTCTTCTCCTTCCTTTTGGTTTCTACTACGAACTAATATGGACAAGGCAATTTTATTCAACCATGCAATCTTAAAAATTGGTTGAAATTCCAAGCTTCCATGATCATCCTTCAAACCTCCATAAGAAACCATATTACCCCATGAAATCAATTTGCTTAACACCAACCCATAAAATTGATCTTCATTTACTTTGTATTTCACATCTTTAACGATCACAATCCAAGAATCATATGGCAAACCCACCATGATCACAAAAACTTGAAGAATTCTAGAGAGAGAAAGTGATTTTGAATGGTTTTTCTAGAAAGAGAAAGTGATACAAACAAGTATTCTAGAGAGAGAAAGTCGAATTATGGATCAAATCAAGGAAAAATTTGATTTCTAGAACACAAAACACTCTCTAAACACGAAGATCAATAAGAACATGAAGAATCACCAAATCAAGATATCCATCAAGGATCAATTCTTGATCAAATCAAGAACACCGCTCTGATACCAATTGATGTGGTTTTGATTATGATGGCATGTGCGGAATATGAAAGATCTAGTGAATCATCATGTAAAATCAAGAACACAAGGAGTAAATAAATCTTTGTAAGCTCTTATTAGATCTAGAAAGAATATACAAATGAGTTTGTACAAAGTTTCTCTCTCTAGTCTAACACTCCAAAATGGATTCACTTACAAAATGGGAGTCACTCGCTTCCTATTTATAGGAAAGACTCAACCCATTTACACATGCAAAGGGGAAAGCCTAAAACACTACATCCAAGAGTGACTTTGCACCCTAACACAAAGGTGTATGCTCAGCGTACACACCTGGAATCCCGATCCATGAGTAGCTCTCGAGTATGTCGGGTATACTGGTGGTACGCTTAGCATACTCACCAAGGAGATTTTTTTTGCATTCATTTTCGGTCCACCTTGGAATTTAAGGTTTTGGGCCATGTTGGGCCACGAGCTTTTCTGAGATGGGATTTTTAGGATTTGGGCCCATATTGGGCTTTAGTGTCTTTTGGGACTGTGGGCCATTTTGGATTTGAACTATGTTATGTTAGGCCTATTAAGGGATGGATAAGCGGCCTTCTTACCCTAAGAGTTGGAATTTAGAATCTGGACCCTCGGTTTAGGTTAGTAACCTAATTGCTAATTAGGGTTGTATTGTAGCGATCTAGTGTAGGGAGTTTTTGATTCATCAGCTTAAGGGTGATTTGTTGATTTCCATTCGGAGGTGAGTTTTCCTTCATGGTACTCGTGGGTTGAAGGAACCAATGTCGACCCAATGGATTATGTTTGTAGAATGATAGTTGTCTTTGTGACACTTGCTATTATGCCTGCATATGATTGTTGTCTTTGTGACTCTCACTGATTTGATTATATGCTTTGTTGTAGGGGTGAAATAGACCCAATATCGGTTAAAAGATACCAAAGGGGTGAAATAGACCCAGTACTCGTTGAATGATACCGAAGGGGGTGAAATAGATCCAATACCAGTTGAAAGACACTAAAGGGGGTGAAATAGACCCAATTATGTTTGACTGTTATGTGTGTAGTGTATGAGGTATTTTGGGGAAGCCCACTAAGCTTTGTGCTTACAGTTTTCAGTTTATGCTTCACGTACTTCCAGCTCAAAAGGGAAGGTCCCAGCTTCATCGCACCGTATCCACCCACGTTTTCCGTATTTTGTGATTTTGTACTCTGATATTATTTCACTATGATACACACTTGGTTGTTTGACATGATTACTAGATGTTTTGTAATGAATTGAAAATGAAAATTTTTATCTGAATTTTTTGGGATGTTACATATGCTTTTAGTGTAACTTATATTTATATTCATAGTCGTTGTTATTGATATATATATATATATATATATATATATATATATATGATTTATCTGTAATTCCAGTTATAATGTTGATTGATCTACATACGGGAGAGGTGTCTGGAATGGTCACGTTGGCTTGGTTGTTGCATTTCAGAAAGGTTGTATGCTGAAATGATCATGCATCCCAACTGTCCAGCTTGGTTGATCCTTATTTGATAGAAATCTCAATGTTCATTGGGATTAGTGAAAGATCTAACTTTCTTTACCATATCATCATTGAGATTATTAGGTTAATGTATTATAGGTTAATACTTGTTCAGCGTGCTATCCGTTAGTTAAATCGTCAGTAGACACGTGTTAGCAAAATAACGTGTAGGCCGTAAATACATGTAGACCCATGTTGAAGACGAAATGACGTGTAGGCTATAATTCTAAAATACGCATATTATTTGTATGCATGTATGTGTATTGTGGTATATGATATATTAAGGGAACTCACTAAGCCCAGCGCTTACCCAATTGTTTATAACTATTTTTCAGGATCTTCATTGGTTCATAAGAAGGGAAAGGTTCGACTGTACATACGTGCTTTCACAATCATGTTTCCCCATAATGTAATAAATACTATGATGTAAATGAATATTTTAAGTAAATAAAAATGAAAATTTTGGGTTGAAAACGGGACGTTACAAGTTGGTACCAGAGCCCTGGTTTGAGTGAATTGGATGAACACTCGTGTAATTACAGACTCAAACTTGGGATCTAAGTATTTAATAAATCTTTTTCATAAAAAGAATAATACAAAAAGGAAAGAATATTATGCGTACAGTTAGCTAAGCTCAGAAAGGAAAGTGATTCCCAAAATATACATATTGTTATATCTGCTGACATATGAACTGTTAGAAATCCATGCTAGTATATAGGACAGGGATCTTTTCAGGAATTGTAGGTTATAATTTCTTGATACTTAAGATGCCTTATAACCTAAAAAATGTTTGTTATTTGCTGCTTAGAACCTATATTGATATTAAGTAATTATTTGACAAATACATTAGGTTGCATGCTCCAAGAATTAAATTGTAACGACCATAAATTTCAACCAATTTAAAACATTTTATTTCATTCAAAACCATTACGTTCATACATCTTGTTTTCAAAATAGTTTAAACATCATAGTATTCCCCCAGAACCATATCACATAAATCATAAAACATGAGGAGCGGTACGATCACGCCTTTGCCTTGCTACGATCTCCTGAAGCACCTGAAACAATAAACCACAACTGTAAGTCCAAAATCTTATTGAGTTCCCCCAAAGTACCCATACACACATAAACATAAGCATACAAGAAAGAACAACATACTATGGGTCCAATCAACCTTCCGGTTGGAATACCCTCGGCCCTCAACCATCAGGTTGGAATGCCTACATAACACGAGCCCTATCATCCTATCGGGATGGAATACTCTCGGCCCACAACCATCAGGTTGGAATGCCCAAAGACCTATACGTACAACAATAACTACTATGGGTTTAATCATCCCTCAGGATGGAATATCCCAGGACCCTCAACCATCGGGTTGGAATGCCAACATACTATGAGTCCAATCATCCTACCGTGATGGAATACTCCTGGCCCACAACCATCGGGTTGGAATGCCCCACTTCCTATACATACAGTAAGTACTACTACTATGGATCCAATCATCCCTCGGGATGGAATACCCCAGGCCCCTCAACCATCGGGTTGGAATGCCAAACTACTATGAGTCCAATCATCCTACCTGGATGGAATACTCCTTGCCCACAACCATCGGGTTGGAATGCCAATCTACACTAGCAAACATGCACACATAACAGGCAACCACATAACACTCTACAGAACCAACATACTAGGGCCTTATCATCCTACCGGGATGGAATACCCTCTGCTACAGCTCAACATACATAACCCGCAGGTAACCTCCTACCAGCGTACATAAGGCAAGACCAACTACAGGTCTAAACTCATAACCGCCACCCAACTACTATGGTGTTGATCCAACAAAACTATCTATCACTTAACTATCCATTCCTTTAGGATACTAAGGTATTTTTGAATTAGTGTCTAAGTCCATAACTATTTTGGTATGTACTTGACCCGATGGTGCATGGTCATTTTGGGTTGCCTTCACCAAAGCAACTTGATAGGATGAATTATGGAGAGAGAGAGAGAGAGGATTAATTATGATTTATTAATATATCATGAGAATAATATATTAAAGGAGAAATCATATTGTTAATATTAGTCAAGAATTAATAAGAATTAATTTTGTGGCTAAAAGACATTAATTAAATAAAAGGAACTAGAATTGTCAATTGTGTGATAGTTGGATATTGGGCTAATGGACTCCATAGAGGATGGAGTGGACGAATTCTATGGTGAAACCCATTAGAAATCGTCCAAGGCCTCTAAGGAGGGAGTCCATGGGTTGCTTACACCCTAAGCAGTCAAATTAGGGTTTCCTTGTTAGATAACCGTAATAGCCTCACTATTTAAGGATCCCTAGGGCACCAAAAACGTGGCTAAGAGTTTCCTTAGGGTTTCTACATGTTTTTGGGTGCCTCCTCTCTTCTCATTCTTCATCCTCTTGCTCTTGGTGTTTGTGAGCCATTAGAGGAGTGACACTTGTGACTCTAAGCTTTCTAAAGCCATTACAAGGAGGATTTAAGATTGTTATTGCTACATAACAATCAAGGTATGATCTAAACCCTAGTTCATATATTAATATCGATTATCATATGCTAGATCTAGGGTTTAAAGTCTTGGATGAATTGCATGTACAATAGAGAAACCTAGATCCAAACATTAGGGTTTGCATGAGCACATAAGATGTTCTTATGGCTAAAAGCCATCAGTGGTATCAGAGCCTTGATTGGTTTCTATTGTATTGATGCCTAGTATATTCATTCTTGCTGTAAAATTGAGTTTTTGGCCATCTGCCTGACAAACTCGTCGAGTCCCAATGTGGACTCGTCGAGTAGGTTGAACTCGGCGAGTCCATATGGGAACTCGGCGAGTTTAACTGTCAGACATGCGGATTTTCGGGATTTTTGCCTATTTTGACTTAGGATAATTGCCATAATTGTTTAAAATTAATAAAATACGAATTTTATTGATTCCTTATGATTATCTTTGTCAAAATAAAAGATTTTGGTCTCTAATTAGATAATTGTTACCTTATTTGATAAATGTTAAATTATTTGGATTATCTGATCATTATCTTGCACGAAATTGAATTAGGTCATAATTAGATAATCACCAATTAATTGTATAATTGCCTTATTTGTATTTTGATCTAATAGTTTTGTAAGGTTTCAAAACTTGCCCTCAAGTTTTGGAATTTAAATTTTCATTAAAATTTTAATTTTAAAATGTTAAATTCTAAAACCCTAAGTTTTGAAAATGTTCAAATTGCACCCTTATGGTTTTATTAAATTAATTAAGTGTATAATTAAAAGAGAGTTAAAAAATCCATAGTGATCTGGTTTACATTTAATTAAATTAAAAGTATATTTTATTAAATTAGATCACCTAGTATTTTAAAAGTGTAAAATACACCCTTATACTATATATAACATTAAAAGTCTAATATTATATATGTATAACTTAAACTGCTAGTCTTACCGTTAGTAGGCCTCATTTACGAAGCCGATCTATAAGGGGGGGTATAAGGTTATGGCCTATAAAATGGCCGTTTAATGGGTGTCCACTCTCACCCACCGCTTCCTTGATTGGTGGAGGGTCGTTAGCCGAACGAGTAGGATAGGGAAAACCCTTTCCATTAAAAGTATAATGAAGTATAAAGTAACTAAATGTTTTATACAAAATTCCCAATCTTAGTTACTTTAGGCAAAAATGAATTGATGCAATTCCATGAAATTACACTTTGTGCCCTTGCGAAGACGTTAGTGGAGCGTGTGTGGTTAACTGACACACTAAATGGTTCTAAGCAAAGGTAGCAAAGGGTGACTTAATGTTTTTCATAGTTCGGTGGAGCGTGTGTGGTTAACCGGCACATCGAATAGGTGACTGTAACATTGGGGGCACCATGTAAGTTTGCATAGTCATTCACACCCTGTTTTGTGATCCTCGGCATCCCAGTCACAAATCGAGGGGCATATCGAGATTTAAACATGCCATTGAAAAGTTCAATGTATCTCAAAGGATCTAGGAGTTTTTCAATACATTTAAAACCTAATCTCTTTTTCGTTTTTCATGGTGGAAAATTAGTGAATCGTCATTCACTTACCTTCAAATGTTCTGCAATTTGGGTTACGGCATCCCTCTCCTAAGTTGTGGAATATTGTGTTGGGTCCTAGCCTTAATATCTTATTTGGGTGATTTATTAAGGACTCAATCAATCAACTAACTTGAATTTTCTCCCGTTTTGTAGATGTCAAAGTATGACAACTATGGTCTTCCCAAATCCCGTGGAACAAGCTTTCCACATGAAGATGATATTCCACGATTCGATCGAGGAACACGAGACCATGCTTCACTTCCTCCACCTCCTCCTATTGTTCTCCCTAACCCACAAGTTCAAAGGCTTGAAAAGTTCAAGCTCACTCAAGCCCTTTTGGCAAGTAGACACGACAAAGGAAAGTCAGTGTGTGCACACGTCTTATAGATGAAGTCACACATTGATAGGTTAAGAATGTTGGGATCCGTTGTCTGTGAGGAGCTAGCTGTTGACTGGGTTCTTCAGTCGCTTCCTAACTTATATAGTGAGTTCGTAAGAGAGTACTATATGATGAACCACGACGTGACCCTCATCGATCTCACCTATATGCTTATTGTTGCTGAATCAGCAATGATTTGGCGCACTACAAAAGCAAGGTTGATTGGTGGATCTGCCTTCCAAACCTCTATGGATATAGGCAATGGCAACGAAAGGCATGCCATGGTCGAAAAGTTTGATCATAAGAGAAAGGCAAAGTCTGAAGTAGTTTTGTGTGGTGTTCCAAAAGAGTCAATTTGTTTTTATTGCCAAGAGAAGGGGCATTGGAGACGAAGCTTCCCAGCCTACCTGAGAGATCTAAGAGATGGGAGAGTCAGGACGTATGGCTCTACTTCAGGTAAAATCCACTATCTAACTCCATTAAGTTCCTATTCATTGATTCTTAAAACATAATGTGATAAGATTACATTTGAATGTTTTACAGAATCAGAGAAAAGAGAGGAAGCTTGATGGAAGAGCAAGATGAGTCTGATCACAAAGAAACGGATCACGATCGCATGGATTCGAAGATTAGATTTTGAGCTTAGGAAGTTATGATAGAGTTGTTAGGAATATTTGATTACATAGTTTTTCAGTTGATTTTGCATTGTAAGGACATGTTTTCCGCTGCTTTTATGTATAACATAAATTTTGATTTATCTTATCTATGTATATCCTTGCAATAAGATCGTTGTGAAAAAATTGATGTTTGTGTATTTCTATAAATGGATGTGATTCTTAGTTATCTTATTTATGGTACTGTCAAAATTTTCTAAGTAAGGAAAGATTCCCATCACCCAAGTTTCAATTGGACAGAAACATGGAATCATATGATTTGAATCATGTGATGTATGGAAATCTTGGTACTTAGAGAATTTAAGACTAATTCCTCGACAAAGAGTCAAGTGAAGGACTATGAGAACCGGTTCACAATGTTGTGCACTAGTCAAGTCCAACACAAATAACAATAAGAATATTCATCATAATTTACTAAAAGTCTAGTAAAAGGGGTTATGCTTACAAGATTAAGTGTAATTTTGAATCATTGAAAGGTTTCAATGAATGGCAGAACGAATAAGAAGAATCAATGAAGGCAGAAAGATAAAAAGTTTCTCAAATCTAAGAAGAAGGGAGAGTACTTTTGTATCAGATTTTGTGATCATCTTAATGATTAAGAACCATATCACAATTGATCCTCTAAGGACATCTTAGTGCACTAGTATGGCTAAGAAGAGGAATCGGAAATTGTTGAAATGGTTAAATCAAAAAGGATGAGTCATACTTCGTTCCAAAATCAAGTCTTAGAATCGTACTCCAAGATTGTGAATTGGGTGACACATATTCATCAAATGTGAAGTAGAAAATTGTTTTCCTACTCTTACACATTTAAATTTGGTATGTTGTGATGTCTTGAAGAAGCCAAAGACCAACTAAGACCAAATGTGTGTAATGTTTTGTCTTGATATAGACACACACTAACTCTTGGATATTTGTTTATCAAGAAATGTTATTGATAAGAGAATCTAATATCTCAAGAGGTCAGTGGGAGTCTGAAGATCTTGTAAGGATTCAACAATTAATCAAGAGTAAACACTAGCGCACGACTTGAGGTTTGTAACCTATCGTGTTGATAAAATTCTATTTATGTGTCAATCATGTTGAGTGATTATGCATATGAGTTCTACAAGTCCTCAATAGACTGCATAAGGCAAACACCTTGTTCAATGAAAGTACATTAACTGACATAGGTGAGATGCTAGATAACTTGGAAGCAATGGTGAGACCCTTGATGGCAAGAAATTAAGAATGAACAAGTTCTGTCCATAAGAGTTTGAATTTGCCACGAACATTATCTTTTGATTATGGTAATGGCAAATTCACATGGATAGGAACACATACACCATAAAATCTAAGTGTCATAAGGTTTCTCTCCTTCATGGAAATGATTATGAGGAAACACTTTCACTAAGAGAGATTTTAAGGAGATAAAAACTATGTAAATTGCATTCTCAAATTCGATTATGATTACGGCATCCCTTATTCATAGTTCGAATTGTGAGATTTGGCAATTAGTCTGAACATTTAGGACTAAGTAAGATAAGTTATGAATTAGTTTAGACACACATATGAGTTGTCTAAGGATAGGTGTTTGATTTTGAGAAGCTTAGATAAAGGCTTATCGAAGCATATCGTATTAGAAACAATGAACTTTGGAAGTCAACAAGTATTGATTCCTAGAAGTTTAGCTGGTTCCTAAATACGTGTCAAAGCTAGTGGAAGCGTAAGGGTTATGTTGGAATGAATATAATCATCATGTTAGTGGGATCATGATTATTATTTAACTGTTGCAAGTTGGCAATATTAATTATAGAAAAACAAAAGTTTCACTTTGCAAGGTTACAGGGGTTGAAGAGATGTTTTTGCTATAATTAAGGGAGAGAATATTATGCTTCATTTCAAATCTAAAGGCTTAGATTGTGGAATTTTAATAAATTTAGTCAAGGATACATAGTGTGTTCTCAAATTTCGATTATGATTATGGCATCCCTCTTCATAGTTCGAATTATGAGAATGTGACACATAAAATATTATGGCAAAAGATTGATAAAGTATCATATCTTTATGTAAGACATTATGAATCGTGTCCCATACGCTTCGGGTATAGGATCGATTGCAAATGCTATAATATTTGACCATTCTAAAATTTTTCAAATGTCTAGCGCATTAAGAGGGAAAAAGGACTAGAACCGGTTTTGACTAAAATAATTAAACAACTATCAAAGGATGATCCAAAGTTCGCTGAAGATTGGTTGCTTGTGAGTAGTTGGAAGTATGGTATTGGATGGACCATATCGACATTATTATGAATAGATAAGATTCTATTAAGAATGAGTTGTCATATGGCAAATATGGAAATGTTTCCATATTGGGAGTTGGATATTGAGAATCTATGTCTAGATTAGAAACTTTTATGCAAGAAGGATGTTCAAAGGAATGTACTTTGAGTGAGAGACATCATATCTATAGAATTTTTTTTGGTAGAGATTGGCCAAGTCTTGATGATTTTGAGCTATGACTTGATCATTGCATAAAATGTTAGAATCTAGCATATTCTATAAGTGGCAAGAATTTTGTATTCTTACACTAATGGATTAGGAATTGTGAAATGAGTGTGATTGAAAATGTTATTCAATTATACTATTTCACAAAGTAAAGACCATAGGTAAACAAAGTGTGCATGCTAAGAGCATGGGACAATTGTTGTTATAATTCAAGTAAGAAGTTGATTACCCGAAACAACAAATAATGAGTAATCAATATGATGATTAAATAAAAGGTGTTTTATTTATACTCAAAGGTTTGGGGACATATAGGATTAGTATTATTCTTGTGTTTCACTTTGCATGTTTTGACTTCCCGAATAATAAGATTATTCAAACTCTCCACAGTCGCTCATTCTTTGGAAGTAGGGATGAAAGAAGACTGTCATGAATCTAACTGTAGATTGTCTAAAGTGTCTTAGACATAACAAAAGTTTGATGTAGGGTTCATGAGTGCTGCTATAAGATTAGAGTATTGGATTAAACCCATGCTCACTTGGATCACTTCATGGATTTTATCACGAGTGATTGGTGAGATGATAATATCTTATATTCTTGAAACTGAGATGTGTGAGTTGTATCTTGCGATTCGGTTACACATTGATAATATGTAAACGCACCAGTAACTTGGTGTTATAAAACATATTGTTGTGTGTGATTCGGTGAGTGAGTGCAAGCAAGCATTGAGTCGAAGTTTATCCGTTCCTTTTACCCAAAGTGGGATAAAAGCGATATTTGTGGGCCCATGATGATTTAGTGATGACACCCTAAGCGCTTGGCCAAGTCGGGACTAATTTGATGCGTTCAATTGTAGTCTGTTGTCAGTCATCGTAAATCGGAAATCGGGAAACAACACATAGACAAAGAGATTGATTTAAATCCATGTCTCACTCTATACGATATCTAGAATGGAAGAATATATGATCCCTTATCTAAAGGACGTGTATCTGATAAGATTAGAGTTGACAATGACTTTTGAAAGCTACGATTGCGGATCAGGATCTGAAGTCATACGCAGAATAGTTATTAGACTTCTCCAAGTGGGAGACTATTGGATTAGTGTCTAAGTCCATAACTATTTTGGTATGTACTTGACCCGATGGTGCATGGTCCTTTTGGGTTGCCTTCACCAAAGCAACTTGATAGGATGAATTATGGAGAGAGAGAGAGAGAGAGAGGATTAATTATGATTTATTAATATATTATGAGAATAATATATTAAAGGAGAAATCATATTGTTAATATTAGTCAAGAATTAATAAGAATTAATTTTGTGGCTAAAAGACATTAATTAAATAAAAGGGACTAGAACTGTCAATTGTGTGATAGTTGGATATTGGGCTAATGGACTCCATAGAGGATGGAGTGGACGAATTCTATGGGGAAACCCATTAGAAATCGTCCAAGGCCTCTAAGGAGGGAGTCCATGGGTTGCTTAGAGCCTAAGCAGTCGAATTAGGGTTTCCTTGTTGGATAACCCTAACAGCCTCACTATTTAAGGATCCCTAGGGCACCAAAAACGTGGCTATGAGTTTCCTTATGGTTTCTACACGTTTTTGGGTGCCTCCTCTCTTCTCATTCTTCATCCTCTTGCTCTTGGTGTTTGTGAGCCATTAGAGGAGTGACACTTGTGACTCTAAGCTTTCTAAAGCCATTACAAGGAGGATTTAAGATTGTTATTGCTACATAACAATCAAGGTATGATCTAAACCCTAATTCATATATTAATATCGATTATCATATGCTAGATCTAGGGTTTAAAGTCTTGGATGAATTGCATGTACAATAGAGAAACCTAGATCCAAGCATTAGGGTTTGCATGAGCACATAGGATGTTCTTATGGCTAAAACCCATCAGGCATATCCTCATATCATTATCCTATCTACCAGGATACTAGCATGCATATCATCACATATCATAACAAGCTCTAAACAACAATTCAAAGGGCCGACCTTGGCGCCTTAGACCCTTGAGTACAGTGAGGATAACTCACCTTGCAACTGCCGAAATCCTGCAAATCTTTGACTGCTGACTCACCGGAAATCCCAACTATCATATGAAAACCATCACATTAGAAATCATCATGACTTTTTGGGCCAAGTGCCCACAACACTTATTATGTCCATTGTCCTCTTATTGGCCAAGACCCAAAACCAAATCCTCATGTAAAGCCCAATATTGGCCCAATTTACTAAATTGGGCCCACCTCACCATATACGGGTCTAGATCCAAGGTCCATAATAATTATTGGGTCCAATTTATTCCATCCATAATGTTCAATCACGGCCCAAGCCCAACTAGCCCATAAACAGCCCAATTACTTAAGGCCCAAAATTGAAAACCCAACAGAGGGAGTATGTTGGGCGTACCCCTCTTGGTACGTTGGGCATACTCCGATTCTCGTGGACTGGAAACGGGCTGCTGACCCACTACACTGGGCGTTCATCAGCTTACGTGGGGCGCAATCTCGCTGAACTAAAATTCCTCATAAGTTCTTAATGGCTTAAGCACTTAAGCCCAAACTTCAGATCCATCGACCAAACATGCCTAGGATTCATAAAGTCTCAAACTTTATTACTTGGGACGTACAGAAAGCTCTTAACTCAAGGTCTTAATCCATTAAGACCTACCTACAACATACATGAGACAACCACATCCATTGGGACCTCATTTTACTCACTCAAGACGTCTCCTAAGGTCTGAAAGGACAACTAATCTCAACCAACTCGCATCATGCATCACTTTGGGGGGGTTTTGGGACAAGAAATGGTGTCAAAACTTCATAACACTTAGATCTACACAAAATAATTGTCAAGAAAGAGACTTTATACCTCAAAAGGGCTCCAGAAGATAATGCCTTCCAAGATCTACAAGCTCCAGCCACTCAACTCCTTCCTTCACAACTTCTTCTTTCTTCTTCTAGGCTCTCCTTTGCCAAACCAAGCTCCCCAAGGTCAAATATCCACAACAATGGAAGAAGAACGACTACTTAGGGTTTATGAGGGTAAGAGGGTAGATATGGAGGCTAGGGTTGGAACCATTATGTTCCTTATATAGTGGCTGGCCCTAAAATTAGGGTTTCTGGACACTGGACGTACGCTGGGCGTACATCATGTACGTTGGGCGTACGCCCCCAACACCCGCGTTCATTTAGGCAATCTGCGCTGGGCGTAACCTAGATTACGTTGGGCGTACCCAGCCAATCACACGCTTACAATCCATGCATGCCTAGGACCCTTTGCCAAATATTTCCTTTAGGGATCATTAGTGATAGTATCTTCAAAGTGTCATAACTCCTTTATTCTAAGTCCGTTTCCGACGGACTTTATATCCACGAAAAGGTGGCGAGAAGCCCTACGCTTCTAGCAACACACCCCAACCGAAACTTTCTCGAATAGAACCCATTTCCCATAAAATACTGAAATGCGCTTACTCATGATCTCGGGGATCCATAAATAATCACTTTTAGAACGAGGTGTTACAATTCTCCCCCACTTGAATATGATTTCGCCCTCGAAATTGCCAATTGCCAACTATGGCTACCCAAAAATCCCGAAAAAAAAACACATTCACGCCCCTAAAGCGTGACAACCACTAAGGGAGGCTAACCCCACCGGAACTCCATCTCGAAGAAATACCTACTCCTTCTCATGCAGACACAAATACCTACCTCTCCGGAAAGCCCTGAACTTGGAAAGTTAGATTGGATCTGTCCCTCAGACAGGCCGTCCAAACTAACCATCCCCTGACCTCTTCCCATTGCTATAAAAGGGACTACTCAACCGTGGGAACCTAAATTCCCAACCTAAAAATAGGACCACGAGACATCAACTTTGTTAAATGAGGGTAATTATGACTAAAAAATTGCACAGAAGTGGGACTGAAACTAGAGCTACTCGATGGAGTGTGATTATCTGCTTGGAGTTAGATCACATTGCCCTTTCCCTTGGTGTGCTTTGTTCTTCCTTTTTTTTCTTGTTCGTGAAAGTGGTGAAAATTTAGCGTGTTCCAGGTTTGGGGGATTGGCCTCCCATCTTGTGCTTCTAGAACATAAGCTTCATTTTGATGTGTCTCTACGGTCTTGTGCGGGCCTTCTTAGGTGCCATTTAACTTCCCCTAAGGTTGTGCATGACTGGACTTGTTCTTCCTTAACACCTATTCGCTAACCATGAAGTTTTTCACTCGCACATGTTTGTTGTAATAATTTCCGGTGCGGGCCTTGTAGGCAGCTTGGCGCAACTGGTAGGCTTCGCACTTCTTGCTGAGAGTGTCCAGATATTGATGCCTTCCTATTCGTTTACATTTTCTTCCAAGTTTGTCACTCGAAGCAATCCTGCCAAGATTTCAAGCGGAAGAACTGATTATGTGCCATACGTCAAATTAAATGGTGTCTCTCCTATGTTGGACCTTGAGGTTGTATCTTCTATGTTGGACCTCGAGGCCATGCGATAGACCATAACATTGTGGGGAATTCCTCTACCCATGCCCCATTGGACCTCATCAAAACTTTTTTGAGTTTGTTGACAATGATCTTGTTGATACCTCGGTCTGTCCGTTGGCTTGGGGGTGTGATAGTGAGGTAAACTGGTGATGGATCTGTTTTTCTTCGCACCATTATTTGAAGGGAATTCCTTCAAATTAAGTGCCATTGTTGTTGATCAAGACCCTTGGAGTGCTGAATCTTGTGAGAATGTTTTTCCATATGAACTTAATCATTTTTCTCCCTGTGACTGTGGTCAGGTGCTCGACCTCGATCCATTCGTTGAAGTAATCGATAGCGACCAATAAGAACTTGGATCCATTTGGGGAGATGGGGAATGGGCCAACAATTTCTATACCTCATTGATAAAAAGGCCAGGGGATGCTAAGACTAGTAAGTGGTATGTCAGGTTGATCTGGAAAAGGGTGAAAGCCTGACACACTAGGCATTTTCTAGGGAGCTTGGTTGCGTCCTTGTAGACATCCATCCAGTATACTCCAAGGCGGAGTATCTTTTTGGTGAGTACCCGTGCGTCATCGTGTGCTCCCACTTCCCCTGCATCGCTTTCTTCAGTGGCGTATGTCCTTTGGATTTGGATATGCATTTAGGCCATTGTTCCAAATATCCTCTTTTGTATAATTGTGCATCCCTTACAACAAACTGTGGTGCCTTGATCTTGGTTTTTCTGGCTTCTATGGGATCTTTAGGGAGGATCCCATGCACTAAATAGTCTGTTAGAGGTATAGTTCAATATGAGGTTGTCAAGATAATATGACTTGTTTGTTATCAATGCTTCTTTCCGACAAAATTTACACCAGGACTCTCTTGGTTAGGTGATCGAACAGTTTTGAGGCCAGCTTACTGAGAGCGTCGGCCATCGCATCTTCTCCCTGGGGGGTATGCTTGATGGAAAAGCTCTTGAGTGGTTACGCCAACTCTCACACTGTGTTGAGATACTTTTAATCCTTTGATCCTTGGCCTCTTACGTGCCATTAAACTGGTTGGTAATGAGGAGGGAGTCACTAAGGGCTGCAAGGTGTTTTGCTCCAACTTCTCGAGCTAGATAAAGACTTGCTAGGATTATTTTGTATTCGGCCTCGTTATTGGAAACCTAGAAGTTAAAACGCAAAGCGTACATGATTTCATCACCGTTGGGGTTCTTAAGGATTAAGCCTGCTCTTGACCCCTCTTTTCTTGTAGCTCCATCAGTGTGCAATTCCCAGACGTCTCGACTCACTTCCGGCTCTAAAAGATCTATTGGGAGGACTGTCGGGACACTATTGAGTGTGTTGGGGATCTCGACTAGAAAGTCTGCTAGTGCTTGGGCTTTGAATCCTATGCATGATCGATAGTCTATATCATGGTCTCCAAGCTCGATCGCTCATTTCACTAGATTTCCGGACCTTTTTGGTCTTAACAAAATTTGTTTTCTCGGGTACTCGGTCAACACTTCAATCTTGTGAGCTTGAAAGTAGCGTTCAAATCGCTTGGCTACATAGATTAATGCGGGGACCAACTTTTCTAGGATCAGATAATTGAGTTCAAGACCCTGTAATGCTCTACTCACAAAATATATTAGCAATTACTTCTCGTCCCTCTCAAATGTTAGAACTGACGATATGGCTTAGCCGGATGTTGCCAAGTACATCTATAAAGTTTCTCCTGATAGGGGGCTCGCCATTGTTGGGAGCTAGTGCAGAGCTTCTTTCAGGTGTTTAGAGCATTTTCGGTCTCTAGCGTCTATTTGAATTGGTTCTTATCAATGCACCCTTTCAACGTTTGGAAGAATGGGAGGGCTTTCTCGACCGACTTGGCGATAAACCTACCAAGTGTTGTTAGCCTTCCATTGACCTCTTGCACTCCCTTGAGCTTGTGAGGAGTTTTGGAGTTGATAGATTCTTGTATTTTGGCCTGGTTGGGGGATATTCCCTCGTTGCTTATCTTATAACCCAAGAACTGGCCTTCCTCCACTCTGATAGTGCATTTTATTTGGTTAAGTTTCATATGTGCCTTCATCAAGGATTGAAAAGTTTCCTTGATATCGTGGGCAGTGTTGCTTCGTCATAGCTCTTGATGACCATATCATCGTCGTATACCTCAACGTTCCTGCCAATTTGGTATGCAAACACTTTTTCCATCAGGTGCTGATAAGTTTCCATAACTTTCTTGAGACCGAATTGTTGGTTTTTGTGTACTATAACACTCTTATGGTGCACATACAACCTTAATAGCTTTGGATCTAAGTTTTCTCTAGTTATACATGCAACAAAATTATCCAAAGCATACAGCCTATCTAGCATACAAATTTGGTGCATGAATCATAAAACTATTTAGAAGAATACCTCTTATTTGTAACTTGTAGTTGTTGGCCTTTCAAGAGCTTAGCACCTCAAGTGTGATGCCTCAAAAAAGTAACAAACACCATGAACAAGTAGAGGATAATGAGAGAGGTTATGGAGCACACACAATCGTCCATCTCTTAGAATAATCCACCCTTGGTCCGATTTTTTGCTTTAGAGGTTCACATATATAGTGTATAATTCCAAGAGTTATATGTAACCCTAATTCTTACACTTAGGCTTATGATCCATAACTTATTTGGACTAATAATTTATGGACTTTCATATAAGCTTAGCCAATTACAAATTAATCATGGATCATTAGCCCAAACCATATGTATCACTGATTTACATAATCAGTCCCCATTAATTTAATTAATCTCTTTTGATCACTAAAAAATTCTCGACTAATATTTATTAAATAGTATGATTTCTCAATTAATGTATTATACTTATAATATATTAATAAATCACAAATAACCTCTTTCTCAAATATCCATCATGTCAAATTGTTCTGGTGATGGCAACCCGAAATAGACCATGCTACTCTCGGGTCAAGTACATACCAATTATAGTTATGAGCTTAGAAACCTCATCCAACAGTCTCCCACTTGGATAAGTCTAATATCTATAACTGCAAGTGCAACTTCAAAACTCGACTAACAATTATAGATCTCAAAAGCCGTTATCAAACTCTGACATAGTCAATGACACGTCCATTAGATAAAGGATCATATATTCCTCCATTCTACAAGATATCGTATGAACTGAGACATGGATTATAATCATTTTCTCTGTTCATGTGTTGTTTCCCGATTTCTGATTTATGACGACGGACTAATTGAACAAATCAAATCAGTCCAGGCTTGGCCAAGCACTTAGGGTATCATCACTAAATCATCAAGGGGCCCACATATATCGCTTTTACCCCTCATCGGGTAAAAGGAACGGATAAACTTCGACTCATATGCTTGCTCTATTTAATCATCAAATTACGCACAACAATACGTTTTATAACACCAAGTTACTGGTGCGTTTTCATATCATCCATGTGCAACTGACTTGTAAACTGCAACTCATATCTCTACGTTTCAAGAATATAAGATATTATCGTCTCACAATCACTCACGATAAAATACATGAAGTGATTCAGATGAGCATGGGTTATTAGTATGAATTATTAATTAAAGTGGAATGTGATATAATTAGGCGGAGTCAAGACCGGCAGTTCAGGTGCGAGGTTGTTTACTTTCCATCGAGAGGTGAGTCTTCTCACTATACTTACATATGTGGTAATTTCTGTGTGACCGTAGGGTCTTATTCATGTTATGGACCCGAGGGTCTTAACTGTATGACTAAACAGAGGGTCTTATTTGTTTATGTTTTATTTTGCACTGTCTTTGTGACTTATGTTATTATATTACTTTGTGTCTCTGTTGAGCTGTGACCGGAGGGTCCATACTGAGACGTGAGATAGGAGGGTCCTCACAAAGACACATGACCGGAGGATCCTTATCGGGATTAGCCACGAGAGGCTAATTATTTTGTACATATGATATTTTGAGGAACTTATTGATGAGTTTTGAGCATTCTAACACTCCTAAGTGTACATGCAACCCTAAATACCTTGGATCTATGTTTTCTCTATTATACATGCAAATATGAACTTTTCAAGGTATTCATCCTAACTAGCATAATAACATTGATTCATATGAATATATTAAGTTAGAATCACATACCTCTTTGATGTAGAATGTCTTCATGAAGCTTGAGTGCCTAGTGCCCCAAGTGTGACACCTCAAATGGTTCACACAACACCAAATACACTTGGAATAGATTAGAGAGAAATCCACACTTCATAAAATCGGCTAGCCTTTTCACATATAATCTAGTACCGATTTTGTCACCAATAAGATCTTTATATAGTGTCACAATTAGGGTAAACCCTAATTGTCATGGCTTTCCATTTCCTTGGATCCATGGGTTCAAATACACCATGGAGCATCCTATGGGTTTTAGTCCAACTTGACAATCCATGAAGCATTAGCCCACTATACAAGTATGGATGATTTACACAATCAACCCATATATTTAATTAGTCTTCTTTTGATCACTTAATTAATCCTAGATTAATTCTTGATCAATACTAATTAAATAATCTTATTAATATATTAGAACTTATAATATATTAACAACCTTAAGTGTTATTTCTCTCATTATAGTCTATCCAAATGCATGATGCCATGCAACCCAAATGGACCATGTCGGGTCGGGTCAAGTCTTACCAATTATAGTTATGGACTTAGACATTAATCCAATAGTATCCCACTTGGATAAGTCTAAAACTATTATTGCAAGTATGACTTCAAGAACTGACTGGTAGTCGTAGCTCTCAAAAGCTTCTGTCGAACTTTGACCTTGTCGATGAACTCTGACCTTTGTCAATGACTTGTCCATTAGATAAGGGATCATATATTCCTCCATTCTAGATATCATATGGACTGAGACATGGATTATAATCATTCTATCTGTCCATTTGTTGTTTCCCGATTTCCGATTTATGACGAGTGACTAATTGGACAAATCAAATCAGTCCAGGCCCAGCCGAGCACTTACATTTGTCATCACCAAATCATTGAGGGGCTCACAGATATCGCTTTTATCCCGAAGGTAAAAGGAATGGATAAACTTTGACTCATATGGCTTGTTCTACTACTAGTTGAATCATACACAAAGGCACATTTTATAACATCGAGTTAACAATGCGTTTTCGTGCAATCAATGTACAACCAACTCATAGTAACAACTCATATCTCTAGGTTTGAAGAATATAAGATATTATCGTCTCATGATCACTCGTGATAAAATCCATGAAGTGATTCCAATGAGTGCGGGTTGAATCCAATACTCATAACTTATGAGCACTCATGAGTGTTGCAGCACCACCTTGTCCAACATCTTAGACCTCTACAAGCCCAACCCATGACAGTCTTGATTCATATCTACTTCCAACATATGACCGACTGTGGATGGTTTGAATAATTTAGTCATCTAGAACAATGACCTAGTTATTCTGGAAGTCAAAACATGCAAAGTGAAACACAATAATAATCGAATCCAATATGGTCTCAGAACTTATGAATATAAATAAAACACCTTTTATTTATCACCATATGAATACACATTATTCATTGTATACTGTTTCAGCTATCAACTTTATTCTTGAATTTAAAACAATAGTAGTCCCATGCTCCAAGCATGTATACTATGTTTTCTAAACAAGAGTAATGTCATACACCAAATATACATATTATGTTTGTCTATGATCTTTACTTTGCGAAATAGACCAGTTGAACATAACTCCAATGATTCTCATTTCACGGTCCCAATTCCTTACTGCAAATGCAAGAATTCCAAGTTCATGCCATTTACTGAAATCTGTTAGATTCTAAACTTATATGCATTGATCCTCTTGTAATGATTATGCACACAGTCATAAAGACTTGACAACAAACATTACAGAGCATTCCAAAGGATATCAACTCATTGGAAACATCCTTCTTGCATTAAGTTTCCTAATCTTACACAGATTGAATAATTTCTAACTTTGAAACATTTCCATATTCCCCTTTTGACTATCACTTCTGAACAAGAGTTGCCTTTTTTATGTCAATATGGAATTTCCAACAATTAACACTACACTTCCAACTGTCCTTGAGGAACCAATCTTTGGTAAACCTTAAATTGTCCTCGACAATTAATCATTTTAGTCATATCCATTCTAGACCTTTTCCCTTCTTAATGCCTCAGGCATTTGGAAAATTTAGAAAGGATGAATATAGCACATGTAATCGAACCTATATCCGAAGCATATGGGACACGATTATGAAAAGGGATGCCGTAATCATAATCGAATTTTAGAACGCAAATAATGGACCCATATATAGAAATTTCTTATGTTAAGCCATTCCAACGTAACATTCATATATATATATATATATATATATATATATATATATATATATATATATATACTTGACTAAATACGATTAAAACCTCAATCTAAGCTTTTAGATTTGAGATGAAGTATAATTTCCTCTCCCTTAATTATAGCAAAACAACTATTTCCCAATTGAAACCTTTTGTTTTCTATAATTAACATTGCTAACTTGCAACCTTTATCATAATTATCATGCTCCCACTAACATGATGATTATTAGCATAACACTTATGCTCCCACTAGCTTTGACATGTACTCAGAAATCAGCTAGACTTCAAGAAATCAATACTTTATTGACTTTCTTACCAAAGTTCAGATTTCTGATACTAGATTGCTTTGATAAAACTTTATCAAAATCATACACCTTGCCTTAGATAGCACACTTGTGTGTCTAAACAATTTTAAAAACTATGAAAAGGGATGCCGTGATCATAGTCTCAATTGTTTAGACCTTTGCTATTGCTTCAAATCTACTTGGCGGAAGAGTTTCCTCACCATCATTTTCATGAATCGGAGAGAAACCTTATGACCCTTAGATTTTATGGTATATGTGTTCTGTAACATCCCGGAATAGCAAAGAGTATAGTTGAAGGGCTAAAAGAGTAAAAATTGGAAGGGGAACTCGGCGAGTCCATGGGTGGACTCGGCGAGTAGAGTCGCGACTTGGTCGCGTGTTAAGTGGCCGACTCGGCGAGTCAGTAAGGTGGACTTGGTGAGTAGGCGCTGAGTGGAGAAAACCCTAATTCTCTGGGTTGAGCCCTATATAAAGAACATAACATTCATTCCCCCAGCCTCTTTACTCATCCTCAAGTCCAGAAACCTTTAGCCTTCGTATGTGAGTGATCATATTGCATTGGGAAGCTTGGAGAAGCAATTGTTAAGGAAATCTTGAAGGGTAGCAGGCTTGGAGCAAGGGGCTTTGCTTGGATTCGAGTTCCATTGCAGTTGGGGCGTTCTTTTGAGGTAATATCTCGTCCTTGGGCTGTTATTCTTATGGATTCATCATTATGGGGTTTGTGGGGAGCTTATCTTTTGGTGTTTTGGAGTTTAGAGGTTAGATTTGAGGTTGCTACCTCAGATCTGGAATGGAGAAGGGTTGGAATGCCTGAAAGTCCCTGTGTTTGAGTGTGTAGTGAAGCTATCATGTCCCAAACCCTAGCCCTAAAGTGTTAAAGGCCTAGATCTCTTTGGATTCACGTAAAGTTTGCCACTTTACGTGATGGATGGGTTGTAGAAGGCTAGATCTATGTTTTGGATCAATTGCATGGCCTGGAGTGCTTCTGTATGGATTCAGACCGGTGGTACTCGGCGAGTCACATGGGTGGACTCGACGAGTTGCTTGAAGATGAGCTAGAACTCGATGAGTTGGAAGAACAACTCGGCGAGTTGGATGAAGATGGCCTGGAACTCGGCGAGTTGTATGAACAACTCGGCGAGTAGGTTGAAGATAGCCTTAGACTCGGCGAGTCTGTTCGTGGACTCGACGAGTCTTGTCGAAGAGTCCCAATATTTTCTGGTCGAGTCGAGAATCGGAGAGTCAAGGGATGACTCGGTGAGTTGTGTGCGAGTGGACTCAGAGTTGTTGGACTCGGCGAGTCTCGGGGTGACTCGGCGAGTTAGGTCGCGGATTGAGGGAAGTCCTGAGCTTGGGGACTCGGCGAGTCATCGGGTTGACTCGGCGAGTAGAGTCAGTCAGGTGTTGACTTTGACCTTGTCCTAGGGTTGACCAATTGTCTTCCGGGGGTATTTTGGTAATTAAGGGTATTTATTGAGTTGAGTGTTTTGGTGTTCAGTGGAGGAGTTCATGTCAGAGTTTGGAGCAACGAGATCTTATCCTTTCAGCCGGCAGTTTCGAGGTGAGTTATCCTCACTATATCAACAGGGTCTAAGGCACCAAGGCCGGCCCTTATCGGATTGAGATCCGGGTAGTTGTTGTTATGTTACTGCTTTGATATGTTTGCATCCTGAGAGCTAGGATGGTATATGTTAGAGACCTGATTGAGATCGGTATCTTAAGAGATAGGGAGATGCTATGCTAGTGACCTGTTAGGTCGGTATCCTGGTTAGGATGATGATATGTTATGTGATCTGTTTGATCTGCTTGTTGATTGTGAATTGCTATATGATTGTATGTATATGTGCACATGGTTGTTTGGACTGGAGTTGGGTTGAGGCGGGTCCTGCTTTGTGTTGTAGGCCAAGATACCCAGGGCGGACCGGTTGTTTCGAAGGCCCAGCGAGCGGTCCGGATAGGCTGTAGGCCCCAATGGGGCGGACCAGACGTGCCGAGGCTCGGAGAGTGGACCAGGCCGACTGAAGGCCCGGTGCGGGCGGACCAGTCATACTGTAGACTCAGAGAGTGGACCAGGTGGATTGAAGGCCCGGTGCGGGCGGACCAATCACACTGCAGACTCGATGTATGTGGTTAGATTCGGAGAGTGGACCAGGTGGATTGAAGGCCCGGTGCGGGCGGACCAATCACATTGTAAAATCGAGGTTTATGGCTAGACTCAGAGGGTGGACTAGGTGGACTGTAGGCCGGTGCGGCAGACCAGTCACACAGTAGACCCGAAGTGCATGGCTGTTCTGTGATCAGATATGTTGTGGCATGTTATGCGTGTATGGTATAAGTGGTTGGTATTTTGGGGATATCTCACTAAGCTTTCGGGCTTACAGTTGTGGTTTTATGTTTTTTCAGGTTCTTCAGGAGACCGTGGCAAGGCGAAGGCGTGATCGTACCGCTCCTCATGATTTTGTAGTAATGTGATTCTGGGAATACGCTAAATGTTTTGTATTGAAAACCTTTTTGTAATGATTTAATGGAATCGAGTTGTTTTTGAAAAATTTAAAATTGGTTGTATTTTTCGGTCGTTACATGTTCCTTTCCATGTGAATTTTTGTCAAAACCATAGTCACAAGACAAGATTAGTGACAATTCCAAACTCATATGGACTGAACTCCATCTTAATTTCTTGCCATCTGGTAGCTCAAGGGCCTACCATTGCTTCCAAGTTGTTATGCAACCAATTGAGAACTCTAAGAACTCATATGCAAAGCCAAATTTAACTGGAATGGGCACAGAAATAAAGTATGTCAACATGATAGGTTATAAACCTCACGTTGTGTGCTAGTGTTAAACTACAAATTTTTATTCTTGATTAGATCTTGAAATTCTTTTCAGGATATTTAAGACTCCCACTGTCCGCTTGACATATAAGACTTTCTTGTCATATATTCAAGAGATAGTGTGGATTCTAATCAAGACAAACACTTCACACAATTGGCCTTAGTTGGTCGTTGTTTTATCCAAAACATCACAACTTACCAATTTCAAATGTACAGGAGTAGAAGACTTTTACTCTTACATTTGACAAGTGTTTTAAACCTTCTTTAAGACATGTCACTCGAGTTACAAGCTTAGAGTATAACTCTAAGAATTGTTTTTTTTGGAACGAAGTGTGATTCATCTTCTTGATTTAACCATTTCAGCAATTCTTGATTCCTCTTCTTAGCCATAGGAATGCACTAAGATTTCCTTAGAGGACTAATTGTGACATGATTTCTAAATCTTTAAGATGATCACAAAAACTAATACTAAAGTACTCTCCCATCATTTTCAGATTTGAGAAACTTTTATCTTTCTGCCTAAGTTGATTCTTCTTATTCGCTCTACCATACATTGGAACCTTTTCCAATGTCTCAGAATTACACTTAAGCTTGTATGTATAACCATATTTACTGATCTATAGTAAATTATGACGAATAGTCTTATCGATCTTTTGTGGTGGACTTAACCAGTGCACAAGAATGTGTACTCGATCTCTTAGTCCTTTACTTGACTCACACATCCATGTGAACAAGTAGTTAGTCTTAATTTTTCCAATGCTTGAAAGTTCTCATTCATCATGCTATACAACTTGCATGATTCCAAGTTTCTATCCAACTGAAACCTTGGGTGATGAGAATCTTTCCTTATTTGGTAAATTTAGACACTATCACAAATGAGAGAATCAAATTCACTTTCCACTCTTGCTCTTAATAGAATCTTATAAGCAACAAAAATTTTCACAAATGCCATTGTAAGGATATTTTAAAATAAATAAAATCAAATTTTTTTTCCTTTTATTTTAAAACTTTGCGGAAAAACTATCCTTACAGTGCAAAAGTACATGAAAACTTTGTTGTTATCTATTCCTAAGCAATATATCATAACTCCTAAGAAGTAGCTCAAGAATTCGATCTTCAAACTATGCGATAGAAATCCATCTACGCGATCAGATTCAGCATATTCTTTCTTTAAGTTTCTTCACTTTTCTTTGATTCTTAAAACATCACCATGTGACCCAGTCACATCATGTATCAAGAATCTCTTAATAGAAACTTAGCAGTATTAGATAGTGGACTTTACCTAAAGTAGAGTCAAACTTATTGACTTTAATATCCTTAGGTAAATTTGGCAGCTTCGCAACCAATGCCCCTTTCTTTGGCAATGGACCCTTGATAATGGGACTATCTCAGACTTAGCCTCTCTCTTTACCATTTGGTCAACCAAGTTGACTATGGCCGATCTTTTTCCATTGGGAAAAGAATGTTTTTTCTGGATTTCCAGTGTCATCATTTTTAATGTCCATAAAGTTTTAGGAAGTTGATCTTAGAAAATAGATAAGATCATTAAGGGTCTTGTCATAGTCTGTTTCATAGGAGTCCCAAAGGAACTCACTATGTGACTTAGAAAGTGATTGATCATCAACTTCCTCTAGACTTTGACACCCAACTCTCCCGGCTTGTCAATATGTGACTACATCTCCAAGATGTGACCACACATAGACCTTTGCTTGCCAATAGGGCTTGAGTGACCTTAAAATTTTCAAGAACTTGTGGGTTAGGGAGAATAATTGGAGGAGGTGAAAGATGTATGATTTCCATGGGACATCATCTTCATTTAGGAAAGCTTGTTTCAAGAGATTTGGGAGGATCATAAATGTCTAAACCAGACATCTTTTGGGAGATATTCTATATAGTTGATTTAAAGTCCTTAATATAACACCCAATATGAAATATTAAGGCTAGGAACCAACACAATACTTTTATAACTTGGAAGAGGGATGCCGTAATCCAAGATAAAAAATATTTGAAGGTAGGTGAATGACGATCCACCAATTTCCATCAAGATAAACGAAATGATTATTAGGTTTTAATTGGTTTTGAAACTCCTAGATTCTTTTGAGATTCATTGAACTTTTCAATGGCATGTTTCAATCTCGAGTGTGCCCTTCATGTTTTGTGACTGGGATGCCGAGGATCACAAAACAAGGTGTGAATAACCATGCAAATATACTTGGTACCCTTAAGTGTTTACCCCTCAATCGATGTGCCAGTTAACCACATACGCTCCATCGATACTATGATAAACATTAAGTTACCCTTTGCCTACCTTGTTAAATCCAGGTTAGTGTGCCGGTTAACCACACACGCTCCACTAACGGCTTAAACAAAGTGCAAAGTGTAATTTCATGGACTAGCACCTTATTCACATTTTCCTAAGTAACTAAGATTGGGTATTAATAAGAGTTTAGTTACTTAGTATTTATCATTAATACTTTTAATGAAGGGAGAATTCTAGTCCTTGTCCTACCCGTTCGGCTAACGACCCTCCACCGGTCAAGGAAGCGGTGAGTGAGAGTGGACACCCATTAAACTGCCATTTTATAGGCAGTAACCTTATACCCCCTTATAGACCGGCTTCGTGAATGAGGCCTACTAACGGTAAGACTAACTTGCTCTTATATATATATATATATATATATATATATATATATATATATATATATATATATATATATATATTAACTTATAAATATTATAAAGTATAAGGGTTGGATTTTAACTTCTAAAATTCTAAGGGCTTAACTTGGAGTAGTTTTAATTAAAAAACTCTTCAAGTTCCATAACTTAAGGACAAGTTGGAAGACTTTAAACTAATAAAAGAATGTAACTTTTCTTTATTTTGTAATTTGTAGAATTAATTAAGGTTACACATTTTATTACTTAATGAAGTGACTCTTGAACCTCCATAACTTGAGGACAAGACTCTTCATTTTTTTGTAACCATTGCCAAATCTTATGAGTTTTTATGAAACTTAAATGTGACATTTCATGTAACTTGAGGACAAGTTACACAAACACATTTTAGAATCATCTCTTAGATTAAAATGGATTGAAAACACATAATCAATTAACTTTTCTATTAATCTAAGCAACTCATAAGAACAAGATAATTCAAATCAAACTTTTTCATGTAATTAGTCTAAACCTTAAACTAATACAAAACATGAATCTATTGACAATTATCTTTGAAATTGGATTAGCATGAACATTACCACATCAAAAACAAGTTTATAAGTCCAAAAACATCTTAGGGTAATGTTCCTAGTCCAATTCCAGCCAAAAAAGTTGAAAATATGATGTCTGGAGGTCCAACTCGTCGAGTGTACGAACCAACTTGGCGAGTTGGATGCTTTTTGCCTTGGACTCGGCGAGTCTGCTGTGCAGACATCATCAAAATTCGATTTTTCAACTAATTTTGCAAGTATAACAAGAAAACAAGTCTAGGCTCTGATACCACTGATGGGTTTTGAGTATTCTAACACTCCTAAGTGTACATGCAACCCTAAATACCTTGGATCTATGTTTTCTCTATTATACATGTAAATATGAACTTTCCAAGGTATTCATCCTAACTAGCATAATAACATTGATTCATATGAATATATTAAGTTAGAGTCACATACCTCTTTGTTGTAGAATGTATTCATGAAGCTTGAGTGCCTAGTGCCCTAAGTGTGACACCTCAAATGGTTCACACAACACCAAATACACTTGTAATAAATTAGAGAGAAATCCACACTTCATAAAATCGGCTAGCCCTTTCACATATAATCTAGTACCGATTTTGTAACCAATAAGATCTTTATATAGTGTCACAATTAGGGTAAACCCTAATTGTCATGGCTTTCCATTTCCTTGGATCCATGGGTTCAAATACACCATGGAGCATCCTATGGGTTTTTGCCCAACTTGACAATCCATGAAGCATTAGCCCACTATACAAGTATGGATGATTTACACAATCAACCCATATATTTAATTAGTCTTCTTTTGATCAATCAATTAATCCTAGATTAATTCTTGATCAATATTAATTAAATAATCTTATTAATATATTAGAACTTATAATATATTAACAACCTTAAGTGTTATTTCTCTCATTATAGTCTATCCAAATGCATGATGTCATGCAACCCAAATGGACCATGCCGGGTCGGGTCAAGTCTTACCAATTATAGTTATGGACTTAGATATTAATCCAACACTTACCATGCTTTGTGCTTACAGTGTAACATCCCAAAAAGTACATGCCAAAAATTTCATTTTTAAGTAGGTCAATTCATAAAAACTTCGATATAAAAGTTTCATAGTAATGCTTCATGTCTGAAAACCAGCCACATCATAATGATATATCAGAGTACATCCCAGAAAATCCATAATGCGAAAAACAAGAGTGTGTGTGATATGCCGCTACCGCACCAGCTCCTTCCCCCTAGCTGAAGAGGTACCTGAAACCAAAACTGTAAACTGTTAGCACGAAGCTTAGTGAGTTCCCCCAACATACCACATACCATACAATATACTGACAGGCAATTCTGGGGCGCTTGCCTTACCCAGGTCAAACCATTATGGGGTGTTTGACGTACCCAGGTCAAACCATTTAGGGGTGTTTGACATACCCAGGTCAAGCCATTTTGGGGTGCTTGACGTACCCGTCGGTCTATTTCACCCCCTACTACTACCACATAGCATAACATAATGTACTGTCAGACAATTCTGGGTTGTATGACTTACCTAGGTCAAGCCATTCTGGGGCGCTTGACATACCCGTCGGTCTATTTCACTTGACTACCGGGGACTATTTCACCCCTACTGCTACTATCACATATATCATAACATATCATGCCAACATATAAACATATCATCACATACTGTCAGACATATCTGGGGTGTCTGACCTACCCTCCGGTCCTAACAACCGAACTCTACTACTATCACATATAACATATCAGGTAGTAACAAACCTAGATGATATCACAAAGACAATCATATAACATACAACTCCTACTGGTGGGCCGACATTGTGGCCTTAGACCCACTGCTACTAGAAGGTAACTTACCTCGAAAAGTAGCTGCTGAAAGTCTGCTTGCTAGACGTCTGACTGCTGCACCGATAATCCTCCGGATATAAATCCATAAACATAGATTAGTCACTCATAAATACCCTTAGGTCAAATGACTGACCTACCCCTGGTCCAAGGTCAACTCCTTGGTCAAAGTCAACTTCCAGTTGACTGGACTCGCAGAGTCATGGCACAGACTCGCCGAGTCCCTCTCCTACTATCCCAGTACTAACTCATCAAGTCCCTCTTCCCACTCACCGAGTCACCCTTAACTCACTTCTTGGGACAATTAGACCGACTCGCGATCCGACTCGCCGAGTCCCACGAGCAGATCTCCTACTCGCTTCCAAATCCTCACCAGAGCATCCATCTTGAGGATTTGGGTTTTTGGGACTATTGCTACACGTTAAATTGCTAACTCCGCGTGCAACTATGAAGGGTTGGACCTTCTATACTTAAACCCTTCTTAACTCAGTAACAGTTCATATGACTCGTTGAGTTTGAAGAACAACTCGTCGAGTTCCAGGCAATCTTCATAGGGCTCGCCGCGTCATTCATCCAACTCGTCGAGTCTAAGACCATCTTCATAGAACTCGCCGAGTCCACTTTGGAACTCGTTGAGTCCCTTCAAACCTCCTCCCATACAGACCAAATATGAGACATGCAACGGTTCCAAACCATAGATCTAAGCTCATAGGGCATGCTTATCAAGTAAAGTTGCAAACTTTACGTGCATACATGGCCGTATGAGCTCCAAAAGGCAATTCCAAGATCTTTATGAGGTCATACACTCAATAGGGACCTCAATCACTTCAACCACAGAGAATTTACACTTTTAAGATATCCATAAGGTCCAGATCTGAAGTCCTTTCAGAACATAGAGCATAACACATGGAGTTTGAGGTTTTAGGGCTTGAAAACCACCGATTAGGGACAAAAGGGGATCTAATGAACTAGTGATCAAGGTAGGAACTTTTCTACCTGAATAGGAGCTTCTCACAGTGTATATTTCGGATCTACTTCCCCTCCCTGCACTCTTCAACCTCCTCCTTCTTCTTCTAAGCTCCAAACTTCCTTCACAAAGCCAAAAATCACTCATAAGAACAATATGGGGGCTAGGGTTTCGCTCTACAGCTCTCTGGAAGTGTTAGGGACAAGGGAGGCCGAGTTAGAGTGTTTAAATAGGGTGCAAACACCCGGGTTAGGGTTTTACTCGTCCAGCATGGACTCACCGAGTCTTGGACCCGACTCGACGAGTCCCTCACTTAAATCCCATGCCAAAATCGCTCCTACTCGGCGAGTCAGGCCTCCAACTCGCCGAGTCCAAGGAAAAATGAGAAAAATACATAAACAGGAATCGTACCAGGAATCTGGTGTTACATACAATGTTGATTAAATATGTTTCAGGTACATCACATGACCACAGGAAGGCACCGACATGACACACCAGCCTGATGTTTAGAGTTATTGAGGATTCTGGGATATTTGACTATGCTTCCTAATAATTGTATTTGACAAGAGTTAATGCTATGAACTTTCTTTTGGTGATTTAAAAATGATAAAAATGTTTGAAAATTTTGGTTGTTACATTAGTTGCATAAAATTGTTGAGGATAAGGTATCGTAACTGCTCAAAACTCGAAATGCTTCCATTCGTAGTTCCTTGACCCATTTCCCATGTTTCCCGATAGCGTAACAGGGAAATACGTGCAAATGAACCATTTGTCCATCCCTAGCGTCGTCATCGTCCACTCATAAGTGCTAATATGCTCATCAGGATCAGTTGTATCGTGAAACTTAGGATGTCTGGAATCATTGTCGAGTGTGGGATCTCATACTACAAGAGCTTCTGATAAGAAATCAGAGCTTCTGCTTCTCTTCGAGTTTCCACATGTAGATATAGAAAACTATCATGCATCATGAATTGTTGAGCGTAATACATGTTCTCGTATGCTTGGTTGTACATCGCTGCTTGCGAGATGTACGGTTGTAGTTATGAGCTCAACTGTGTGCTTTGCTGCAACTATGAGCTCGATCCCGACTGTTGGAGCATGTACAGGTTCAACCCCTGCGACTATTGATCATGGACATTAAGATGTTGCACCAATGACGAGCGAAGGTTGGATTGTTGCGACAGTGTTGCTTGGGGAAAGGATCCCTGCAACTGTTGGAAGTAGGGGTTGAGCATTGGAGGTTGTTGAGCAAAGAGTAGAATATGCGACATGCCTGCTATTAGAGAGAAATGATAGCTTGACATTGGATGTTGTTCGGAGGATAGTATGGTTCCTGGGGACCAAGTGTTCATCCCCGCCTGCTGCGGTAGCGAGTGCTACTGAGAAACCATCGGGTGTGATTGCTGAGTCGACAGTTGTAACTACTGGGTCGATGGTTGCGACTGTTGAGTCGTTGTTGACTAAGGCGCTACAGTCGTGGTTGTAACCAGGTGCTCTGTTGTGACGGGTGGCGGTCGCCATAGGGTGGTGATTGTTGTTGTTGCGGTTCCTGTTATTGGACCTGGTGTTTGTATTGTTGGCGTGTGGGTGGAGGCTTGTCCGTTCGACGCAGATGGATGTGTGCCATCGAGCGACGACATTAATCTGAATGGACTCGTTTCTCCTCCGCCGGACGCCGTATATCCCTTTCCCATCATCGCCGACGTCTAGAGTCGTATCAAGGTTGTGACTCTGAGTATATGCCCGCATAACGCCAAATGTTGTGATATGGACCTTAGGCTTAACATCGTGACCTACTGATTCCAGTTGAGTAGAGCCCTGTAATCAACGAAGAGATAACGTTGGTCGACGTCCGGGAGGGAGTACCGAGACGAAGCTCTGACGGTCTAGTTAGTGTTTGTTTGAGGATAAGGTAATTAGGGTTTGTATGGAGAGAATGCTATCCCTTCTTGTGGAGAAGAAGGATCTTTTTATATTTGTTGTTCCATGTACATGATCCCAACGGTGCTTTTGTCCCGTATGGGCCGACATGACGTGAATAAGTCCCATTGGAGGATCGTGCACCACTAGTGGTCATCTGCTATTGGTGTAGAGTAATCAGAGGACAACACCTTGGGCACAATACGTGTCGCTCTAGGAGGCGACCAAATGTGTTTTGTCCTATTATAGACCGGAGATTGTCATCAGGAATTGGATCTGGGCGCGAGGGTGCCAATCGAGAGGGTCCTAGCGTGAGGGCCAAGGCCCAGGTCTGACACTAGGATAGATTTGCGAACGTTAGCTAGGTCGTCCTAAAGATAAAGATTTTGTTTTCTTTAATGTATTCATAGTAGGATACGTTAACACATTGATTTATAATGATTTTTGTGTAATTTACCATTTTATTTATCTAGTATTACCTCATAATTTTCATTCATGCGTTTAGCTAGGTCGTCCTAAAGATAAATATTTTGTTTTATTTAATGTATTCCTAGTGGGATACGTTAACACATTGATTTATAATGATTTTTGTGTAATTTACCATTTTATTTATCTAGTATTACCTCATAATTTTCATTCATGTGTTTAGTTTTATCTTTCATATGTTTTCCCCACCAGTTTTCAAGTCTCTTTGAAGTATCATTCGGAAGAAAAACCTTTAAATTTCAATGGAAATACAACTAAGCCTTGGTGATTGTCTTCTTCGATTAATCAAGTGATCACATGCATTTGTTAACACAAATCATCAATCTCATATGTAAGCCTATACTCATGATCATGCTTATGTGTTGGCCGATTAGCATACATAAAGAGATTGGTTCATTGGTTTTATACACACAATTTGGAGTTGTTAGAAGGAAGAAATTACATGTTTGATTTCTTCTCGCACTCGATCGTTCTCACCACTACCAACCTACTTAGCCTAATACAATGTTATCATTTCTTGTAACGATGAATAACATATATAAACGACAACACATCATATCATCATCAAACAACTTGATAACATCACCAAATGCAAGAGGTTTGTAAGATAACCTAATCCCACTGCTCTAATTTGTTAAAGCTATCACTACACAAGATTTACATCAATAATAAGTTATACATGATGAATATTCTACAGATCATTTCATCATTCTTAATACTATATACTTAAAAATCCCAAAACTTGTAATTTCATTTCTATATAACTACATTATGTATTTATATATAATCATTAAAATCTTCAAATTTTGCAAACAAATAAAAATTTGCAAAATAATAGAAACCTAAAAGTTCTTTGCTATAATAATAATAACAATAATAATAATAATAATAATAATAATAATAATAATAAGTTTACAAACTAAAAGCCATTTTCAAAGACCTTTTGCAAAATCTCTATACTAATAAAAGAGTAACTCTTTTGCCATGTGTCACCATATTAGACATTTTAATTAATGTGTTGACACTTGTCAATCTATTAGTTTTCCATTTTAAATTTATTAAACCTCCTCATTAATGTGATTCTATTTTAAATTTTAAATTTTAATTTTTAAATTATTGTTTTCATTAATTCACAAATAAAAAATATCTAATATATATTAAAAATTAATTTTATATATTTATTTGAATCAATGATTATAATTTCACATAACTAATAAAAATATCTCTTAAATTAATAATTTATTTAAAATAACTTATTAATAATTTTAAGTTTTTATTATAAAAGTTTAATTAATTTTATAACTATGGTTTCCACGGGTTATAAACTAGTATATAATGTTTTTGTTGAAAATTTTGTAGAAAAGGGCGATTTCGTGATAATCCCGATTATATTTTGGCCGATTGACCCCTTGGAATTTTAACCTTTACAAGGGGTCAAGGGCCCAATGCTTTATTGTTAACTTTGTGTTAGTTAAGGGTGGTTTAGGTATTTACTATAGCTAAAGTATTGTTAAGAGATAGAGAGAGTAAAAACTGGAGGCGGTTTTCACGGCAGAAAGGGAAAACACAAGGAGATGTCAACTCTGCAAATGCTCCTCTCAAACTCCCTCTAATTTCCTTTCACCTCCATCTCTCTCTCTCTCGACTGCAAAACCACACACGACGCAAACGCAATGGGATCGGCGGACGTTGGTTACGCGTCATCCAATGACGGAGCTCAACCGGCGCAATCTTCACCTCACAAACCGCAACCTTCTCCTCCTCCTGCTTCAGGTATTGTTAATATTATTCGATCTCTTACCTTCTGATCTACTTTTTACCATAAGTTTCCGAAAATGTCTATTCTCGTTTTCTAAGGACATTGTAGCTGAATGTGTAGATTCAGCTATGCAGATTCTCAAATCTATACTGCTTGTCATTAATGAAATGCAATTTGATTTTTGGCTTTCTTCTTATGAAAACTCTGATGAAATGGATGTTTATTAGGTTTAAAATAGATAGACATCTGTTAGAATTGAATGAAGATGCGTCTGGTATATAAGGTAGATACTTATTGGACAGAGATTATTAGATTAATTAGAAATTACGTTTCTCATACGTTGTTTCTCACTAGCATTGATCTGGATAACCTTACACGGTGTCTTTTACGTGAGCTAGTATAATTGAATTTGCATATAAATGGCGAGAAGCTAACAGTAGAATATCTTGTACGTTACATTAAATGGTTGTACAACTCCTTTCAGCCCCAAGAAGTAGCCCATGGTTCATTAATGTCCTACAGAATGTTACAACTAACAAAATCCAAAAAACTAGTTCTACAGCTATACAAACCAGTTACGAAATTTTACAATGTCTGCAAGTAGTACAGGAACCTTGATCCAAACAACAAAGTACTTTATTAAATTCTCCTAGCAAATTTATTTTCAGCAGGTATCCCAAATCTATTAATCCTGATGTTGCTATGACATGGTTGCAACAATTTTGTGAAATCTTTTACCATAAAAATCAAACTGGTCAGCCCTACAGGACCACAATTTCGAGAATAATGTGATACAGATATAATTCAAGGAGGAAAAGAATCAATTAGAGTTAGATTAACAGACACTAGTAGTTTCAATTAGAGAAACCAAGAAGAATGAGACAAGTGGAAACAGATGAGTGCATTATGTTGAAGAAGCTTGAAACTTGTTTTAATTTACTTTACTATGCTGCAGTTTTCTTGTTTCCTTTTCCTTAGATTTAAATTCCATCCCAGTCTCTGAAGCATTGAATTTTCTTCGTGGATTTAGTATATTCTAAAATGTTTTAATAATGATGCCATTATATGTCCAAGACTACCCAGACACCACATACCTGAGGTTTCTCGCATCAAATGCTGAAGCTGGTTCAATCATTGGAAAGGGTGGATCAACAATCTCTGATTTCCAGTCACGATCCAATGCACGAATTCAGTTGTCTCGAAACTATGAATATTTTCCAGGAACTTCAGATAGGATCATCATGGTATCTGGAACTATTGATGAAGTTCTTGATGCTGTGGAACTTATCCTCACCAAGTTGCTGAATGAAGTAAGTACTAAGTAGTCCTCATAACACAAATCACATTTGATTATTTATATGACATTCACATTCTAGTCTTAAATAGTATCATATAATTAATAATATATTGCCAATTAGTTTTATGCTGAAGATGGTGAGGAGGCTGAACCAAGATCAAAAGTTAGGCTAATTGTACCAAATGGCTCTTGTGGTGGAATCATTGGAAAGGGAGGATCTATGATAAAGTAAGAAATCAGAATCTTGTTTTTCTGCACATGATAACTGTTATCGACATTTTAGTTTTTTTTTGAAAACTTGTTTTTGTTTAATTCAGGTCATTCATTGAAGATTCACAAGCTAACATTAAGATATCCCCTCAAGATAACAACTATATTGGGATGAATGATAGGTTGGTAACAGTAGCTGGCACCTTACAGCAACAGGTGCAAGCTACTAGTCTGATTCTCTCAAGATTGTCTGAAGATCTTTACTATGTACAGTCTGTGGGTCCCCCGTTTCCATATGCTGGTACCCTTTCTTTTACTTAAATATATATCAACTTTAACCTCATATTAGTATTCATTTTTTTTACCCTTTTGCTTCTACAGCACCTTTTTACAGTGTACCAAACTATGGACCAAATGGTGCTGGTAAAAAGTTTCAGAACAATAAGGTCCGTTTATTATTTTCCTCCTTGTTTCACTGTGGTTGAAGAAGCTATGTGGTGATATTAAAAAAAAATACTTGTATTTTGCAGGAAGATATGAGTAATTCAGTGACTCTGGGCGTTGCAGATGAGCATATAGGAATTGTGGTGGGCCGTAGTGGTAGAAATATAACAGAAATTAGTCAGATTAGTGGAGCTAGGATTAAGATATCTGAAAGAGGTGATTTCATAAATGGGACATCTGATAGGTATGTTATATACTATATGTAGCTTTTTATTAAAGTCATATTAAAAAAACCAAGTGCACATTTTAATTTATTAATTAATTATTTTGTTGCAGGAAAGTAACGATTACTGGATCACAAAGGGCGATAAATGTAGCCGAGGCTATGATAATGCACAAGGTTGCATCGGCTTCATCTCCACCTCCAGCTGCGACTACTGAAAACTGAAAACTGATAACGAGGTTCTCTCTTTCTGTCAGTTTAAACAGGAACTTTTGCCATAAATCATTTTTATCCTATAGAGTTGAAACAAAACATACTGCCATCTTTGCTTTGTTATTTTACTAAATTTATGACCAGAAAATACACAAAATGAGGAACTTCTTATAATCATGCAAATTCTTACAAGTAAATATGAATTTGATGCAATTTATTATTCGGCTTACTGATACCATAAACTGATTAATATGAGAAATTAAATTTCTTTTAGTAATAATTTTATTGTTGAAAATTTGGTTTATGGTTTATAACCACCGTCATCATCACCTCCATATCCTGATCCATATCCCTCTCCATATCCAGAGCCGCTCCCATATCCTGAACCTTGCCCATTACGGCCACCTCCACCACCTCCACCGCCGCCGCTACCACCACCACCACCACCACCATTTTTACCGCCACCACTTCCATATCCAGAACCACTACCACTGCCATACCCTGAACCACTTCCTGACCCATTCCCACTTCCACCGCCGCCACCACCACCACCGCCTCCACCACCACCGCCACCACCTCCACCCTTGCCGCTACCTGAACCATATCCTGAACCACTTCCAGACCCATAGCCTGAGCCTGATCCACTACCGCTTGCTGACCCTCCACCACCTCCACCACCACCACCACCACCGCCTCCTCCTCCACCACCTCCTCCTCTACCTCCACCACCACTTCCGTATCCAGAGCCACTCCCTGATCCATAACCTGACCCGGAACCCTGGCCATTCTCTGCAACACCAGAACCACCACCACCTCCTCCTCCTTGACCACCGCCACCTCCTCCCCCTTGACCATCGATCTTCTTAGACGATCTAGCAGCAAACCCAAGGTCCACAATAAATAACACCAAGAATGCAATGGCTATGATCTTTGACTTTGAGTTTGCCATCTTCAAACTCTGTAGGACTAGAGTACCTCAGTTGTGTTGTGTATATGTTCTCAAGCAATGCAATATGAGTTGTGAGCTCAATGTATATATGTGTGTTTTAGACTAATACGATACAATGAAATGAGTTGTGTGGTACAAACAAGAGCAGGAGACTTGGCTATTTATAGGCATTGCAAAACGCAAAATTCAAAAAGGTTTTCTAACTTTGAGCGAGTCTGGTATTCTAGTAGCTTCCAAATGATGGGAAATCGAAATGAAGTGTCTGATTTGAGATAAAAAGATAGTGGTGCTGGTGCTGGTGGAGGTGGGTGGGCGGTGGTGCTCTCTAGCTATGTTATCTCTTGTTGTCCATGCACAGTCATCATAAACCTTTCACTAAAGTGTTCTCCCACTTTTGACAAAACAAGCTTCAAAATTTGTCAATCTAATTAATCTATTCACACGACTACACTTGTCAACAAATCCTCCCACGTTTAATTTCTTTTTTAAATATACCAAACAGATAAAGTCGTTATTGGAATATTACGATGCGTGCTTAACATTAGTAGTTATAAATTATAAGATTTACTAACATAAGTTCTTAATTTTGAATAAATAAAATGAAAGAAGAAACAATTTAACAAAGATGATATAACAATCTTATCTGTCAATTTATAATTCATGTTTGTCTATTTTGTTTGATTTTGGATAGAAGTGACATATTGGACATGAACTTGAATATATATATATATATATATATATATATATATATATATATATATATATATATATATATATATATATATATATATATATATACCTTAAAAAACATTTACTAGATTTTGCTGAATTTTAAGAGGTACAAGCTTTTAAGCATCATATACAATAATTTTATGCATCGGAGAATAATAAATCTCATCTGGTCAAAGACAGATTTTGAATAGGTCTTCTAAACTTATCTTCAAATTGAATTGGTTAGATATGAAAAAGTCAAATAAGATGATGATGATAAGATTTTGAATGGATCAAAGTTTGACCAAGTGTTCCTCATATCCAATTGAATCGGTAAATACTAAATTTTATGCGGTCAATATTTATGAAAAAGTCAAATAAGATGATGATGATAAGATTTTGAATGGGTCAAAGTTTGACCAAGTGTTTCTCATATCCAATTGAATCGGTAAATATTAAATCTTATCCGGTCAACATTTATGAAAAAGTCAAATAAGATGATGATGATAAGATTTTGAATGGATCAAACTTTGACCAAATGTTCTTCATATCCAATTGAATCGCTAAATACTGAATCTGTCAATAATAATGAAAAAGTCAAATAAGATGATGATAAGATTTTGAATGGGTCAAAGTTTGACCAAGTGTTCTTCATATCCATTTGAATCGGTCTAATACGATGTACACGTTATAAAGTATTTCATATAAACTGGAAAAGGCGCATTGATCTAGCATTCGTCTATCATGAATGCCTTGCCATTGACCTCAAAACCTTGGTTCTCTCTCATGCTCGCTACCTCCTCCTTTGTTTTTCTTTCTATTAAAATCGAATAAGCCCAAAAATGTCTTACGTTTAATCCTAGCCCGGATATAAGAAATCTCTATCTATTCGTCATTTTGTTTAACAAATTTTTTATGTCATTTTGTTGATCCGCACCCGTCACTTTGCGCGGATAAACGGCTAATATATATATATATATATATATATATATATATATATATATATATATATATATATATATATATATATATATATATATATATATATATATATATATATATATATATAATGGGCTAACATCGAGCTCGTGCGGCGGTGCGGGCACTATCACCTTAAAAATGGATTTTAAAAGATTGTAAGCTTATATTTGCAATTTTGTCTTCTCGTAATTCTTGAAGAAAAAGATAACAAAAGAGCGAAGCATTAAGGAAATCCATTTGACTTATGTGTCGAAATGATATAGGTCATGTTTATTATTTTGATTTTATTTCCAATCGATGATCCACCGAGTATCGATTCCACTCCTATATCTGCTGTTGTCGTTTACCAAACAATCTATCATGTTATATATATAGGTGTATGTATATTTATATATTAATATATAAACATATGACCACATGTTAGTTTTATTGTATGTTGATCGAAAAGCAAAATTGATTTAAAGGGTTCACGCGTGACAGATGTAGGAAGCATAGAGAAGGCAATTGATTTCATCTAAAAGGAATATTTAAGGGCACAAGTGCATATCCCACTTCGACTTTGAAATATGAAAAGGGAACCAATTCTATGGATGCATTTGTTTTCTTGTGTAATTAACTTTTTGGGTCCACAACCCTAAACAGTATCATGCCGCCAACCTCAACATGCGCCACGTCTAAGTACGGAACCAAGAATTTAAAATCATGGGACTTAAAAATATGTATAATTAGGTGGGAGACCCATGTATTACATGAGTTTATTTAAAAAAAATTAAATATAAAATTTTAACAATTTGAAAACTTTAAATTTATAAGAAAAATAAGAAATTTTTTGAATTATTAAAATTAATGAGACTTTAATGCATTAGATACATTACATATATAAACCATTTTCTAATAAATACCTTACATATATATTACCTTATATATTAAATATGGATTTTAATTTAATAAAATCAAAAATACAATAAAATGACAAGTGAAAAATAGAAAAATTTAAAATTTCTAGAAAATGACATGTGTCCAAATAAATGAGAAGATGACATGTGGCAAAGTCATTTTCATTTATTAGGGTAGATGTATGTATTTTATAGTGAATGATGCGTTTGGCTAGTTTCTCTCATCCATTTGCTGCTCTGCCAAGATCAAAATAAAAGTGTATATTAATTTTATTTTTAGGGTAGCACAAATTTTTTCCAGAATATTTGAATTTTTCCGGTTCGGTTTCGGTTTTAAACCTAAACCTTAATTAAATCCTTAGCTAACCTCAAGCCTTGTTATATAAAACTGAAGTTGAAGTAAATCGATGTGAGACTCAAAGTAGATATCAAATGAAGCATAAGGATAACATGTTTATATAATAGATGAAAATGATTGAGTTTACATGTGTTTGACGATGTGGAATAAAATAGCTTGGAAAAAAACAAAGGTAAACAAATGATATGTAAGAAGCAAAAATCGATCCTAAGACCTTTGCTTCAATAAGAGAACGCCTTAACCACCGAACCAACTGTTTGTTTGTGTTTACAATTGAAGAGTTGCATATATGAACACTACATAAATCAAAATTTTCCTAAGACAATTACACTACCGAAATTTTTTTGAGGGGCATCCCAGGATCCCCATGGATCTGCCCCTGTATCGTCCTAGCCCACAAGGAAGATCGTGTGCACTAGTAGGTACTCAATTGCCAACCGAGTTGAATGACCGATCTTGATTAGCAACGAGCCCTACCCTACAAGAGTGAGAACTACAACTATGACTTATCCCTACGATGCCAGCGCAAGACTTGAACCCGAGTCAATTATTTAATTTGTCTAAAACCCGAAAACAATCTCCTCTTTGTTAGGGTGGATATTTGGTTTTAAACAAAAAACATCGAAAACTAAAACAAATCGAAACTGAATTCATAACAAACCAAATTTCAAATTTGGTTTTTGGTTTGGTTTCAACCAAACCGAATTATAAATTTGATTTATGGTTTTTGTTAATGGTCTAATCGAACCAAATTACCAAATTTAATTCATTAATTAACTAAATTATTAAATAATTTATATTTTAACACTTTAAATGTTAAATTAAAATTTTGAAAACATGTGTTCATTAATAATATTTAGCGTTTATATTTTTCAATTGGATTGGAATCCCAAAACTCTACAAATTATCTCTCTTTGTCCAATTTCTTCGGTTGTGTTCCAACAATAATCCAGTCTATATTTGAAACTTTGGATTTTATTTTTAACCTTAAAATGTGATTTCTTCAATTTCAAACCGAATTGTGATTTGGTTTTCTATTTGGTCTTAGATGCCTTAGATTTGGTTTGACCCGATTTTTGATTTGCACCCTAAAAATATTTCAAACCAAAGAAACCTAAAAATTATAAACCAAACTAGTTCTCTTCCATCCCCTTTGAAGCAACTACGCACATGTGGTCTTATTCTTTTTTTCAACATACATTTGCTATTTAACAATCGGGGTTTCGTAAAAAAAAACTCATATTTTTCTTTAAAAAACCCCTTAGTCAAAAGAGGGTGGTATTTAAGGCCTTTCAAGAGAAACTCGAGAAACCACAAACTCTATAATTTAAACTCTTTATGATTTTTGCAATTTCTTATGTTGTTACCGACGTTCCCAAATCTACGTAAACATTGCTCCGTTATTGCAAGGTAATATGGTTAAAGCAATTTCCATCTTTTTGTGCTCACCGAATTGAAAGGGACTCAAACACAAAGCTGCCAAAAGGTCCATAGACAGGCAATAATGTTGTCGCAGACCCTAAAATCCTTCCCAGAAGTCATCATCCTTTTTCCTTTGTTTCTAATTTTCACTCCTTCGTCAATGATCCTTCTTGGTTGGAGGACCTGATGCTCTTTTACATCGACAGGGGGGGGGGGGGGGGGGGGGGGGTTGTTAATCTTATTTACTTGAATTTGCTAAACTAGTGCATATAGTCACAGTCAAATAACTTAATTTCTGCACATAAATGGTAAATTTTAACATGAAAGTCGAGTAAAATGTTTATCTTTGCTATTGTAATCATGGTATAAGGGATTTCATGACACCAGTGTTGCTGTAATTAAAGCTTATGATGGTTTCCATATATTTTCTTGATAGATGATGGAGGTCCAGGGGTAATTGGGAAAAAAATTATGAAGTAGGTAATGACTCTAAATCCAGAATGTGTCACACTTGATACACCAATTATCAATGACCTAGATAACATTCATGATGGAAATATTTACATCTTTCTGTTGTTGATAAAGGTGATTTTTAGAATAAATAGTTGTTAATGTTACAACAAATATCAAATAACCCTTCAGCTATTTGATTATAGTTAAGAACGCTAAAAAATAGTATGAACCATGACATGTAATTGATTTGAGATGACGTTTCTTGAGCAATCATTTTGTCGGACATCCAGGGCCGGTCCAAGCGTATGTGAGGCCCGGGGCGAAAAGAAAAAAATGGCCCCTCAAAGACAAATAAAATAAAGATTAAAGAAATATTATTTATTCTTCAGTATAGACATGTTCAATTAGCAATAACAAGCAAGCCAAATTGTTTATCTTTTGAACTAATTTGAGTTTGAACCAACTTTTACGCTCTAAAAATCATTTAGGTAATAATTTTCTTTTAATAATATACGTTACATAGTCCATAAATTTTGGACCCCTTGGAGACGTGGGCCCTGGGCGGTCGCCCGGGTTGCCCACCGTCTGGACCGGCCCTGCGGACATCGTGGTAGTGGGTTCTTGATGAAGGGATGGGGGTGAGTTTTATTGGAGAACTGTAGGCTAGCCGATGGGTTTCCTTCTCCCATGAGTTCGTCGGTCTTGTGGATTTTCTTGTACGATTCCTCCAAGTTTGTAGGTGGGTGTTCCATTGGATGAGGGATTTCATTGGTGTTATTACCATTTTCAAACATGCCACCATCACCGAGCGCAAATCATTAAATAAATACTTTAAGAGTAAATAAAAGCATGGTGGTTTCTGGAATCATAAGAGAAATTGGATTATAAAAGGACCGTGTAATTAGGGGTGCAAATCGTGTCATATTCGGGTTGGCGGATCAAAATATAGCAATCTAAACACGACCCATTTAATTATACAAGGTACGGGTTTGTGGGTTTGGAACACCAACACGTATACGACCCGTCAAACCGTTTATCTATACGTATTCACGGGTAAGATTTGGGTTCGTGAGTTAGATTCCCTAAATAAAATTGATAATTAAACATCAAAAAAATTCCAAAAATTTAAAAAGATGTAAACATATCCGCATTTTAGAAAAGATAAGTCTTAAACATCAAAATAAAAATTAAAAACATTCATGCAAACATGTCCAAACTAAAAAACATTAATACAAACATAGATAAATTCAAGTGTTAATGTAATATCCATAATTTCTATTTTTTTCTCATAAAAACAATGTCTTTTGTCAATTCTTCAACACAATTTTCTTCGTTATAACAAGTTTCAACCTTCACATAGAAACAATATGTAAAGTTAAATTTGGGGAAATTGAGTAACCTAACAAATATAAATGAAGTATTTGAAAACAATGACCCATTTTTATTTATTTATTTATTTATTTTGTAAAATAACCACTAGTCCGGAATATATCATTCTGGAGAGTTCTCCGGAACACCGGGGTAGGATTCCAGACAACTGTTCCGGAATAGATTTTATTTTATTTTATTTTTTTGTAAAATAATCACTTTGTTCGGAATATATCATTTCAGAGAGTTGTCCGGAACACCATAGTAGGATTCCGGACAATCGTTTCAGAATATTTTTTTAATGTGCAAAATGTGTTTTGTCTTAATTTTTTTTGTATAACTTTTGTTTTTATAAAATCTGGAATTGAACTGTAATCTTAAAATCAACAAAAAACTAATAAATACATAAACTTAAGGGATTTGTTTTAAGTAATATTACAATGTTCAAATGATCTTTGTCCTTGTACCCAATAAATTTTCGCCAATCGTTTACAATACGACATGGTCCATGGAACGCTTTTGCCATCTATAAAATACAATTTCTTAGTGATCAACATCTTTCAGGAACCAAAACAAAAACACCCCACAATCTCATCTACTATCAATTTCTTGTGGTACGTATGGGAACTTTTTAAGGGTCATGTTGAAACTCTCAACTAGGATTGCATCAGTTGGTTCGGTACCCTGGTAGTTGATACCCACTAGCAATTTGTAGATATGGGCTCGCATACCTATAAACCATTCCTATCTTTCTGAGGCATATTTGCTCTTCTAATAACTATTGCATATAGTCATTTTGAATGTTTTCAAATCCAAAACACTCAAAAACCAGTGAACAAATGACATACTGATTGCGATGTAAAGCTACATAATTAATTAATCATAAAATAACATTATATTATAAATTACGATGACTTAGGTAATGTAATCCAAACACAATTACACCGTATCACACTCTGCCTAAGCTGAGTAAACGGATCTATCATCCATATCACTCTGGTCAAATGCATCAGTGTTGAAAGTTGTCGGCACAACCGTCCACCGAGCATCATCCTATCTACGCTCTATCAATAATGAGATCCATAACATGATGTGCTTCCAATCAAAATTTTTGCAATTAAGTAAGTATTTTTATTAGAAGTGTAGTACGTAATGAGCACCCAATTATATACCTTACATAACATTCCAACCAGCCTGCATGACTACCCGCATATAAGCGCTTCCAAAACTCAATCGTTGGAATACCGGTCAAATAACATTGAGCAAACAATAGTGAACCATCATGTTCTTTATATAGACAGTGTACGATAGGTTCTAAGAGATTGTCCAATGGTGATGGATGTTGTCGTGCAACACCTTTCCTCTTCATTTGTATCCATGGGGACTTATACCATATAGACACAACCTTTTGGCGCATAGAACACTTAAGAGGTGTTGTGTAACATCCCAAAAATACGAGCCAAAAATTTCATTTTTTAAAACATATTCTTAGCGAACCTTAGAAATAAAACGTTCACTGATCATATCATTTCATAAAAGTTATCTCATGTCTTGAAAAACATTTCATAAAAACATAATAAAGTCAGAGTACAAATACCCAGGAGGATCTCATAGTGCGGAATACAAGGCGTGTGTGTGATGGGCCGCTACCGCGCCAGCTCCTTCCCCTTCAAAGAAGAGGTACCTGAAACCAAATATGAAAACTGTAAGCACGAAGCTTAGTGAGTTCCCCCAACATACCACATTCCATACAATCACATAACATACAAATATTGTCAGGCATATCTGGGTGCCCGACCTACCCCTTCGGTCCTCTCGACCGGATACTGTCTAGTATATCTGGGAGTTGGCCTCCCCTTCGGTCCTCTCGACCGGATACTGACCAGTATATATGGGAGCTTGCCTCCCCTTCGGTCCTCTCGACCGGATACTGACTAGCATATCTGGGTGCTGGTCTCCCCTTCAGTCCTCTCGACCGGATACTAGGGACTATTTCACCCTTACTACTACCACATAACACATATATCTCATAAACTATCTAGCATGGCTGGGCATGACCTCCCCTTCGACCCTATCAATCGGTGTTCTAGGGGACTATCTCCCCCTACTGTCACTAGCACATAACATCGTATCATACTAGCACAATAACATATCACAGGTAGTAGCAAACCTAGATGAATATCACAGAGACAAACATTTATCATACAATCCTACTGGTGGGCCGGCATTGTGGCCGTAGACCCACCACTACTGGAAGGTAACTCACCTCAAAGTAGCTGCTGATCTGCGTGGGAACTGACTATCTCCTGCTGCTGCTGCCCTGAAAATCCTCCGGCTATAATCCCCACAAAACACTCAGTCAAATGATGCTAATCGACCTCAGGGTAAAATGACCATTTACCCCTAACTAAGACAATAGTCAAAGTCAAAGTCAACTTCCAGTTGACCCGACTCGCCGATTTGGCCTGACAACTCGCTGAGTCCCTATCTCTTTGTCTGACCATTGTCCCGTCTCTACTCGTCGAGTTTGGCATCGACTCGACGAGTTTTCCTTCTAAACTGATGTCCAAACATCCTCCATCCTACTCTCCGAGTTGTATGAACAACTCGTCGAGTTCGTCTTCATCCGAAGAACACTCTATGCTGAGACTCGCCGAGTTGTATGAACAACTCGCCGAGTCTGTTCTTGAGGCAAGAAGATTGCCTTGGATTCGCCGAGTCAGGGCATTGACTTGCCGAGTTTCTTCATAGGTGAGTCTGGCTTTCGACTCACTGAGTCACACCCCATGACTCACTACTCCACTCCGAAAACACGAAAAGGGAAAAACTCGGGGACTCGTGACTCGACTCGCCGAGTCAGATGAACGACTCGCCGGGTCTGCCACATGCAAATACTATATACTCGATTCTGCTTGAATCCAGCTCATACCATACATAGATCTGGGTTTCTAGGGCCTGATTAACACGTAAAGTTTCCAACTTTATGTGTAAATAAACACCAATGAAGGTTTTAGGGCTCAAAATGCACTAGAAGAGTAGATCTAGGGCTTTCATGCAATATGGCTCCATAAAGGCAGTAGATCTGAGCTCCTGGAGCTCAATCATGCCTAGATCTAAGGGTTAATCAACTTATTACAAACCCTAATTCGTGATCAAGCTTGGAAATGGCTCAAGGAGGACTTTAATGGAGCTATAAGGGACTATAAGCATGAAAACAGGGGGAAACTGAGTTATACCTCAAGGAAATCACTGAGATAACACAAGGATGCCTGGACTCCTTCTTCTCTTCTTGATCTACTCTTCTTTCTTCTCAAAATCTTCAAGAAACACACCAAAGCACTTCAATCTCACAAGGAATAAGGGTTTGAACGATGTTAGGAGCTCTGAGGGTGAAGGGGGCGAGGTTGGGGCGCATAAGGTTGGTTTAAATAGGGTGCAAACCCTTGAAATTTAGGGTTTCATCAGACAGCGGGGACTCGCCGAGTCGCCAACTTAAACGTGCTCTCAAACCCGTCTCCACTCGGCGAGTCGGGCCTACAACTCGCCGAGTCGAAGGCTAAAAATGTAAAATACTTAGATAAATGTTACGTACCAGGAACCAGATGCTACATGTTGTCAGCGACGTTTTGTATTCATCCTGACAAATCTCATTTACATCTAACAATTGAATACATGCAGAAGGATGCTTAGGTCCATGATTCAGTGGTTGTTCGAGTTTGCCTAACCTATAATCATGCTCCCATAAGTCATTGTGATTGTACTTTGTGGTACCAGTATCTTGCACGATAAATGCATGTACTGTTCAATAGTGTTTAATTATAAACGATGAAATACATATGGACCATAAAGTTAAATAAAAATTATATAGGAGTGAAATAATTAATAATATACCTCCACCCCCTTCCAGGTGCCAACATCATCATCAAGATTCTTATTGATAAGTTTTAGAAACATGGATAAAATAGTGTAATGCTCCACTAAACGCTTATCATGTAACCACAACTGCTCGCAATATTGACTTACCTCATTTTGCAAGTCAGTAATAATTCAGTCCTTATCAGTTGATGGTTTAGCGGCCGACGGTGGTGGTGGTGGCGGGTGAGATGGAACATCTATCTGTATATTCTTTTGTTGAGGCTCATGGGTAGGGAAGTGTTTGGGTGATGATGTTAGGGAAGGTGCCTTGTGAACTTCTGCGTCAGGGAAATTAGGGCAACCAATCCACGTTGAGCTAACTATCCACCATTCAGCACGACTCGCAGCTTTTGTCAGCTCCAACTCTTGTACAAGTCTATTATCCCGCGAAAAAAATTATAAAATTATAAATAAACATGAATTATACATATAAAAGAAAATTTTTAAAATATATAAGTAACCATACGTCATCGATTTTTATAAACTAGTTGCACTCAGTCACATGCGAAGGCCACAGTTTCGACTATGCAACTGCCCGAAGGATCACATTCGTTTGTCAAGTACCAAACAAACTGTTAACATAAAAACTCTCAAGAATCCATATCTGAAAGAATCATGTAGTAGAATGTTATCAAACAAAAAGAATAATAAATTGTTAATCATGTACTTACCTTAAAAGCATATAAAGAGCCATTTATGGTGCAGGTCATTTTTTGAGGTTGTTTTTGTTTCGGTTCAACTAGATGTATATGCCTCTCAACCTTATTGAATACAGTAAATAGTTGTGAGTAATTGATCCCAAATTATCCTCCCTCATGGATATCTGTGACATAAAAGTTTCCCAGTTAAATTTGTAAAATATTATTAATGATACTTTACTCCGTAATTATATATTAACGACATGATACATGTTGACTTCATCAAGGTCGGATACTAAAGCAAAATACTCCTTTACAATAGGTTGTTTAGCTAACCACTCATTGAACCCCTTCTTTAACAGATATGGAAGACATACACGAACCACATCCTCGTCCAATGAGTCATTAAGCAAATGATTAAACACATTCTTCACATCGTCTAATTTCACAGAGACATTGATTACTACCATAGGAAACACACGGGAATGGAAGGTGTCGCCAGAACTAGAGGTAGGAAAATAATATCTAAAGCGGATGCTGGTAACAAGACAAAGTTCTTTCTTCCTGAAAGACAGATCGTAACCCCAAATCTCAAAAACTAGTTCTTCTACTTCGCTTAAGGGGTTCGTCATAACTTCGTTGAAAAACACGTAATGTAGAAGTAAAGGATCTGCATATACCTTAGGAATGTCTAATCACTTTCCAAAACATGAATTCCGGAACATTGTCTTGCATGCCGGTCTGTCTTTGACTGCCACAAGAATATATGCACCAAGTTTGGGTTTACAAGACAGTGTAATGGATGCATCAAAAACCATGTCTTGCTGCAAATAAAAAAGATGTTATTAACAAACTCTTGAATGAAAAGTGACCAAAATTATGGACACGTTCTTAGTGTACCAAACTAGTTCCTCATGTTCTAGACCAATTCCTCACATTCTGGAATTAAATTTTTTGTTATGGAACTCTAGATTTTGATGTATAATTGTAACACCTAACTTGAGGTATATTCATTTTTGACCCTTGGTATGTTAATTCTTTGCATATTTGGTCCCAAGGGGGAATTTTTCCATTTTTGGCAAACTTATAGTACGCATAGCGCACTCCTCATACGTTGGGTGTACGCACATATGGGACAAACCCTAAAATTTATGGTTTGGACCCTATTTAAATAACAATCAACCTTGGATCTTTCATTTATCAGCCTCCAAATCCCTTTGAGTCACATTCCGAAACCCTAGCCCCTTTTGAAGAGATTTGACCCCTCTTATGTGTGTTTTAATGTGTGTTGGTGAGACTTGAAGAAGAAGAAGAAGTTGGAAGAAGGAGCATTGATCAAAGGAGGGCTTGTAGATACAGATTCCTCACATCATTTCGAGCTTCATTGAGTTACAAATCTTGGTGCTTGCTCCTTGTTTACTTAGATCTAGTCCTTATGAAGTTTTGGTCCCATTTTGGTCATATGATGAGGTCTAGTGGATTCCTTCCACTCCAGAAGTTAGGAGTTGCTTCACTTGATGTTTTTGAGGTCCTACGTCCATAAAGTTATCCTCTTGATGGTTATGGATCAACCATGCACGATTTTAGGTCTTTATGGTGGAAGTAGAAGGCTAAAAGGGAGTTTTGGGACCTTTTGAGCCATGCAAAGGTCCAAGTTCATGAATTTATGGCTTAAGACGTTTGATTAGATTTGGATATGAAGTTTGGGATTTTGGTTGAAAGTATTAAGCACTTAATGGAAAAGTGATTAATGGACACGTACGTTAGGGGTACATATGTGTACGTTGCGCGTAGGCTGCCCGATCCCCAATCTTGGCTCGCTTGGTAGTATGTTGGGCGTACCCAACTCGTATGCAGCGTGTACTAGGAGTCCTCATAGAAAGCTGGGCGTAATCCTGAGTACGCCAGACATACCCAACTGCTGTTGACTTTGGTTAAATTTCTCGGTTTGGGCCGTTTATGGGCTAGAAGAGTATTGGGCCTTTTGGGCCATTAGCCTTCTGATTTTAGGCCATGTATAGGGCTTGGGCCTTATTAAAATTAGGTCCATGAGGGGTTTTGAGCCCAATTAGGAAGTTGGGCCTTAGTAGGATTTTTGGTGCTTTTGGATTGGGCATCAGATTTTGGGCCGAGTTAGGAGAGGGGTAAAATGGTCTTTTACCATGAGTGTTGGACAATTGGTCTAGGATTCCAGTTTTGGGTCATAAACCAGTTATTGATTGGATATTATTAGGTAGAGATAGCACGGGGATTTTTTCGGATCAGCAGTCCGAGTATTTATCTGAGAGATTCAGGAGTTTGAGGTGAGTTTCCTCACTATATTCAACGACTCGAAGGCACCAATGTCGGCCCATGGTTTATTATGATTAGGATGTTACTTTTCTGCATGACTATGCATGTATGATTTCCGATATGTATACCGGGCGGGGCCTGATGATTATCTTGTATGCTTATTATCTTTTTGATTCTTGCATGTGTTTATGTGTTTGTATGTATACTGGGTGTGACCCATTATTTACTAACATATAGGTTCCGAGTGGAGCTCGATGTCGGGTGGGGCCCATTATGTGTTTGATATGTATGGTATGTGGTATTTTGGGGAACTACTAAGTTTTGTGCTTAACTTTTTAGTTTATGTTTTAGGTACTTCAGGATCCGAGGGGAAGAGATCGAGGTAATCGCATCGTACAAAACACGATGTTCCGCACTTTAGTTTACTCAGATGTATTTGGATATTTGATCATACTTGATTTTATTATGGTTTATGGATATGTTTTGAAGGATGGTTTTATAATACTTAAAAATGGAATTTTTGGCCATAATTTTTGGGTCGTTACAAGTTGGTATCAGAGCCTTGGTTTGAGGGATTCAAGCATACTCTCGGGTTTATCTGAACTCAAACCAGGGGTTTGGTAGAATTTTCAAAAAAATGTTTTATAAAAGAGTTTTCTAATAAAAGAAAAGGGGTGTGGTGCATGCAATCAATCGAGCTGAAGTAAGTTTTCCCAAAATACCCATACATGTTTTTGTTGGGTTTTGAGCATTCTAACACTTCCTAAGTGTACATGCAACCCTAAATACCTTGGATCTATGTTTTCTCTATTATACATGCAAATAAGAACTTCCAAGGTATTATCCTAATCTAGCATACAAATCAATGAATGTAACAAGATAGAATATATACCTTTTGATGTAGCTTGATGTCTTCAAGCTTTAAGAGCTTAGCCCCAATAGTGTGGAAGCCTCAAATGGAATCACACAACATCAAATACAAATGGAATGACTTGAGAGAATTCTACACTTCATGGAAATCAGCTAGCCCTTTCTTACTTCACACTAGTGGCCAATTTTTCCCAAGAATGTGATCTTTATATAGTGTTACAATTAGGGTAAACCCTAATTGTCATGACTTTCCATTTCCTTGGATCCATGGGTTCAAATACACCATGGAGCATCCATGGACCATCCTATGGGTTTTAGCCCAACTTGATTATCCATGGAGCTTAGCCCACTATACAAGTATGGATGATTTACACAATCAACCCATATATTTAATTAGTCTTCTTTTGATCACTTAATTAATCCTAGATTAATTCTTGATCAATACTAATTAAATAATCTCATTATTCTTATTATTAATATACTAGAACTTATAATATATTAATAACTATGAGTGTCTTATTTCTCTCATTTAGTCTATCCAAGTGCATGATGCCATGCAACCCAAATGGACCATGCCGGGTCGGGTCAAGTCTTACCAATTATAGTTATGGACTTAGAAATTAATCCAACAGTTTTATTATATGCTTTGATTTTTGAATATGTGAATCACATGCTAGTTAGGGCTAGCGATCTGCTCAGGATATACATGATAGAATGTTAGGAGAGATTCCTTTATATGCCTACTGTATGAGCTTGAAGACTTGCATGCTAGTACCGATCAGTTAGTGATAGGATCGCCTGTTTAGGTTATGCTTGTTCCAGTTACTCGATGCTCGAATGTTTGCTTGCTTTGTGCTTTTAGGAGTTCCCATTAACTTCATCTAACTAGTAAGTGAATATGATAAGTTACATATTGTTGAGACTAAATAATTTTAGAAGGTTAGGTTTTAACTCTATTGTGCAACTCTTGTTTGGGTCCACACGTTGTAGTGTGAAACATTTCATTCGAAGAATTATCTGGTGTCGGTGATATGTAATTGTGTTCGTGAGCTAGCTAAGAGATGTTAGGGGAGTTCCTTCTGCAGCTGATGGTGGGGAGTAGTGTGTTGGTTGCCTTAGGAAAACATAGGAAGATATTTAGTGCTGGAAGCCTCGTCTTATTGAGGATTATATGTGTGGATAAGGGAGTGACTTGGGGGATTCAAAGAGATCCTTAAGGAAAGTATAGATAGAAGTGGAAGGTAGTATGGGCCCGTACTACAGAAAATAGAGGATTCGTACTTGAGTCAAGGAAATTTGCGATGATACAAAGTGCCTTGTAGAGTAATGAATCTCTTAATGATTATATATGTATGTTCTGATGGTGTGAATTGTCTAGTTTCAATATGGTGGTCACTCGAGGAAGACCTGGTAGTAGTTCTGGTGATGGTGAGGGTTCAGGATTGGGTTCTAGAATCGGGCAGTTGGATGATCAGATGCGGGAGTTCATTTTCTCAGGGATTACCCTCAGAATACTCGAGCAGACTCCTGTGATCTTTAGTACAACCAAGGAGGGTATCATGGAGGTTTTAGAGGAGTGCTTGGGCTCATTCCGTTCTGATATGGTAGCGATGATGGGAGCTCGCACTTTGACTTTCCGTGAGTTTTGGGCATGTGGGGCCCTAGATTTCTTCGGGAAGAAGGAATCGATCAGGAGCAGATGTTGGTTAGTGGATGTCGCTAATGCATTCCAAACTAGCAGTTTTCTTGATGGGGTAAAGGTTAGACTTGCTTCCGGTCTTCTGAAAGGCAGAGCCCCATACTGGTGGGAGGAGGTAGGACATGCCTTGGGTGGTGAGGTGATTGAGTCCATGAATTGGGAGGATTTTGTGACAAGATTTAGGGCTAAGTTTGCACCTGTATTTAAGGTCCAGTAGTTGGCATGAGAGTCTCAGGATCTCCGCCAGACTACTGAGATTGTGGTTGAGATCACCGCTATGTTCCGCGAGAGGGCGTTGCTGGTTCCGTAGTATGTGGCGGAAGAGGATATGAAGAAGTCAAGATACCATGAGATGTTGAGGAGCGATATCCAATAGTTTGTGAGCTGATCCAGTTGTAGGACACTAGATGATGTGATTGCAAGAGTCAGAGAAAGAGAGAGAGAGAGAGAGAGAGAGAGAGAGAGAGAGAGAGAGAGAGAGAAAGAAAGAAAGAAAGAAAGAAAGAGAGAGAGAGAGAGAGATTGATTGATTAATTTAGAGATGGAGAGGTAGAGGAAGCCATATTAGGATCAGGGTTCAGAAGGCTCAGGCAAGAGGCCAAGGTTTTTGATTTGAGATCGAGAGGCCAACAGGGCCGAAGCCGCTATGGAATGTGCGACAAGACACACGATGGAGCATGTATGATGAGTGGTTCTGGATGCTTTAAGTGCGTCAGGACGAGACATATTAGCAGGGAGTGCACTGCTACCACTACCATCACCCATACATCTGACCTGATTTGCTTCCATTTCAAACAAAGGGGCCATAAGAAGGCCAATTTTCTGAGTTTGACAGTAGTGGGACCAGTGGTAGCACCCGCTCCAACGACTCTATGGATTACTGATGGCCGCCAGCGCAAGGCGGATGCGCTTGTTACAAGGAGCATGGCTTTTCAACTAACAGTCGAGGAGGCTCACGCAACACTTGATGTGGTGACAGGTATGTATCTTCTCCTTATCTCTTTATTTATGTTGTGCTTATATTTGTGTGTTTTGTTTTAGGATCGTTCCTTGTGAACGATATCTCTGCCTTGGTATTGTTTGATTTAGGGGCTACCCAATCTTTTGTATCTCTTGCGCTCAGCAAGAGGTTTGTTAGTGCTCTGGGGGAGCTGGATTGTCCATTAGAGGTTGATATTATGGATGAACGATATGTCCGGGTATCGAGGGTCCATCGGGGTTGTGCTCTAGAGATGTTCAACTAGCAGTGCCCGATTGATTTGGTTCCTATTCCATTGCGTGTGAACAATGTCATTGTAGGGATGGGCTGGTTGAGCCCCAATGGGGTAGTGATTGATTGAGAGCATCAGATGGTACACATTCGGACCCCAAGTAGGGGAGAGTTAGTGGTTTAGGGAGAGAGTGCTCAGCATGGGTCGATTCTCTGTTTAACAGTTAGGGCCAAATTCTATCTTCATTAGGGTTGTTCCGTATATGTTTCCTATGTTATGGATACCCGAGAGAAGGGTAAGGCGACTGTGGATGATGTGTCGGTTATCTGGGAATACTCGGATATATTCCTGGAGGATTTGCATGGAGTGCCTTCGGAGAGATAGGTGGAGTTTAGGATTGATTTGGTTCCAGGTATGGCTTCAATAGCCAAAGCACCGTATTGGTTTGCTCCTCCAGAGATGCAGGAGTTGTCTACACAACTGCAGGAGATGTTATACAAGGGGTTCATTTGACCATGCAGTTCGCCTTGGGTAGCACTGATCCTATTTGTGTAGAAGAAGGATGGGTCGCATCAGATGTGTATTGACTACCAGGAGCTGAATAATCTAATAGTGAAGAACCGTTATCCACTCCTGAGGATTGATGATTTGTTTGACCAGCTTCAGGGTGCATCTTGGCTTTCCAATATAGATCTACGTTCGGGTTATCATCAGATGAGGGACAGAGAGGAGGATGTGTTGAAGATGGACTTCCAAACTTGTTATGGTCATTATGATTTCGTGGTGATGCCCTTTGGGCTCCCCAATGCTCCCAACCATGTGCATGGACCTCATGAACTACGTATGCTTTTGGTTTTGTAATACCTATATACATGGACCATCTTGGTGTTAATGTACATCAATGGATTCTTGAAAAGCAAGTTGAAATTTGTAGTTCTTTAGACGAATTGTCTAGTGTAAATAAATTTCATGAAGAAGTGCAAGGTGGTATGGATATGGATGGTGGAATTGATATGAATAATTTGCAAGGTGATATGGAGGATTTGTGAGGTGAGCAAGATGATGACATTGACATGGAAGTTGACACTAAACTTGATGAGTGCATTCCTATGAACAAGACAAAAGGTGATGAGTTTTTGAGTAAGTTATGCCCAAAGGAGTAAGTCACCCCCACATTCCACCTCGTGAAGAGCCATATGATCATTTACATGAGGATGAGGTAATATCTAATGACCACGCTATTTATAATGAGATTTTTTTATTGGAAAAAAGCAGAAGCTTGTATTAGGTATGAGATTTGTGAGTCCTAAACAACTGAAACATATGATGTGTAACTATGTTGTAGCAAATGGTTATCAGTTATGCTACAAAAAATGATAGTAAGAGACTTTTAGTGAAATTTTGTTCTGGGCAGTGCGATTTTAGAATGTGGGATTCTTGGATGAGTGAGGAAAAGTCTTTCTAAAACAAAAAGCTAGTGTGAGGCTGCTTAGGGACGAGGTTAAAGAGAAATTTAGTATAGATATGAGTGTGGGAAATTGTAGAAGAACAAAGAAGTATGTAACTGAATTAATTGAGGGAACACTAGTGGAACACTATGCAAACCTATGGTCATATGGTGAGGAGATAAGAAGATAAAATCTTGGTTCAACAGTCAGAATAGATGTCAATTGTATGCTAGATGGTAAGAATGATTTTAGCAAGTTTTTACATTTATTTTGATGGCCTAAATCAAGGGTGGAGAAGGAGCTATAGAAGAGTAATAAATTTGGATGGGTGTTTCTTAAAGGGTTTATGTACTGGAGAGCTAATATATATGATAAGAAGGGATGCTAATAATCACATATTCCTAATTGCATGGACAATTGTATATGTAGAAAACAAATAAAAATGGAAATGGTTCTTGGAAAATTTAAAAGATGACCTTCAACTGTATAACGGTTTTGGTATAACATTGATGTCAGATCAGCATAAGGTATGTCCAATACTTTCAAATTTTTTTATATTTTACCTTTAAGTATTGTTTTCTCTGACATATTACCATTGTTTGAATGGGTCTGTTAGAGGTTGTCAAAGAAGTACTCCCTACTGCTAAACATAGGTAGTGTGTAAGGCATAATGTTTCCACCTTTAGGAAAAGATTCATTGGTGTAAACTATGATACCATGTTTTAGAAGGCAAGCAAGGCATCCAATGAGCCTTTATCCAATGTTGTCATGAAGGAGATTTAACTGCTTAATCATGCAGCCTTTGCATACCTTATGGAAACAAACCCCAAATCATGTAGTAGAGCATTCTTTCAAGAAGGAAGGATGTGTGATGCAGTGGAGAATGGATTATCTGAGAGCTTTAACAATGTGATCAGGGATGCAAGGAAGAAGCCAATCATCACCATGTTAGAGGAGATTATATTATATGTTATGGAAAGGATATACAATTTGAAGATAAAAGGTAGTTCATGGCCTTACTACAAACCTTGCCCAACAATTACACTCCTACTTAATAAATTGAAAAGAGCTTAAAGGTACTTTCAAATCTTTACACTCCTATTTGTAATTAGATACAAACTTATGTTTTGTCTCAAATTGGTTTTGGCAGGTTTTACAAAATGGTCTAAACCAATTTGAAACAAGAAACCTGCCAGAGTCCTATGTTATTGACCCGGACAAGAATGAGTGTAGTATTAGAGTGTGGCAACTTAACGTGTATGGATGTGTACATTCAGTTGCTAGTATCTCGTATTTGAATAGAGATGTTGACACTTATGTGGATCCAATGTTCGATGGTGCCTTGTACAAGAACACTTATAATTACCAAATACATAGGATGAATGGTAGCAACATGTGGCCACCTAATAAGTTCATGTCACCTCTTCCACCATTGAATAGAATAATGCTAGGTAGACCAAAGGTAAATAGAAGAAATGATGCATCAAAAGAGCTTTCGAGACACACTATATCTAAGGCAGGGAAAAAAATAATATGCAGTGTGTGTAAACAAGTAGGGCATAACAAGGTTACTTGTCATTAAGTGGAAAGGCCAGAGGTACAAAGGCCAAGGGTTCAAAGGCCCGCAAAACTTAAGGTCACCAAAAAGGGAAACAAAGGCCAAGGGTAAGGATGGTGAAGTAAGTCGTGGACCAAAGGCAGTCGATGAAAGATATAAAGGAGGAAAAGTTTGTGGTAAAAGAAAAAAATTAGAGAGAATCATCAAGATGAAACTTCCGAAGAAGGTTAAGGAAAGGATATACTAGTGCAAATCCACTAGACCTTAATGAGTACGAAGTCTTTGATGGTGACATGTTACGTTTGGAGTTCTAATTTCATGTATTTGTTAGATTTGGTTTGTAATAGTTTGGTTTGACAACTGTTTGGTTGGTTGAAGTTAGTTTGTATGTTTGAGAAACTATTTTCATGATTTGGATGTTTAATAATATATCTCATGGTTTGGTTGTTTAATAAAATATGTTGTGAGCGTGTATGATGCATGTAATTCCACCATTTAAGTTAACTTGTGCTCCTAGTGCTTTTAAGGAACACGTGGTCCTTGTATTCTCAGTGGACACATGTACAATAATTGTTAACAATTTGAATATGCTATATAGCAACGTACTATAAGTAATTCAAACATGAAGGGTAGTAACATTAACGGTGATGGCATATGGTAATGACAAAGGGTAGCATAAGTTAACCACATTAAGGGTAATGACATAACAACATGACATTAAGGGTAATAATACAAGTCCATACTTAAAACCCAAGTTCAACCACAAATTGTCCTTACTTCATTAACCCAAATACGTTTGATTACAACTTATAGATGATTAAACCCAAAAAAAACCAACTACAAAGTAAGATCAACTTCAACTTCAAGACTTCTGATTCCAACTTCTTCTTCGACTTCATCAGTACACTCATAATTATCCCTTCACTGTTGCATTTTACTTCATCAACCTACGAAATGCAAACTGACCGGGCTCCCTGATTATGAAAGTTGGGTTACAATTACAAAATAATTGTGAAAGTAGGGTTCCAAATAGAACACTACATTTTACCTTGTTTGGATATGCATAAAATGGGCTTTCGGGGTTAGTGTTAGTCCAGGATGTGCGAATTATTGCCAGACTTCCACACCCACACTCCATCTTCATATTCTCTATTTTTCTTGGATCTCGGTCGGAAGTCATTTGAAGGAGAAAACAAATAAAATAGATATCCTTTTCACTGAGACACCCCTTTTTACAAACTTTATGAACGTGAAAGGACAAAACTATCCTCAATGTGTAAGGCACGTGGGGTTCACTAACCCAACATATGAGTTGCTTCCTTGTTCTAGCATGATAGGTCAACGCAAATCGTAATAGTTCAAAAACTAAAATATTAGATACATATCGCTTGAGATTAACTCGGATCTCTTTCCACGAGCAAGGTGAACACCAGTTAAATACATTCCTTTTCGCATCATCCATACGTAGCACCAATAAAAAGAAAAAAAACAAGAATATAAAAAGTAAAATGTATATATATATATATGTGTGTGTGTGTGTGTGTGTGTGTGTGTGTGCTTCGTAATCTACCCCAACAACTTATCCAAGCTGCAAAACGACCATGAGCCCAACCACCATCATCCCAACCATGGCCACCATCATGTCGCCCATCACTACAACAATAGCTTTAAGCTTCCTTTCATGATCTTCCAACTAGTAGTGGATACTGATGTGATCCACACAACACACAAGATAATGTTGACCTATCTTCTCTTTGATCCTATGCACCTCGCTATGATTCATTACAATCTTGTCTCCGCAGTCGCAAACAATGGAATGTAGGTCACGGAGGTTGAGAAACTCTCAGTAATTATCGAGTCGGGTGAAGAAGGTGGTGGACCCGACATTGAAAGTATTTAGGGTTTTGGTCGGAGTCGTGTTTGCCTAAATAAGGTAAAAAGTCTGTCGAATTTGTTAGGTTAAACCCCACATGGGTTTGTGTTGGTTCTTTATGCCCCCACCACCAACACTACCTTATCCTCTAAGGGTGGTTGGTGGGCTGGTAGAACTAAATGCATGCATTAACTACCGGCTTAGGTGGAAGACGATTCGACTCGTCAACGAATCAATGCTGACTCACCCGCTTACTTGGCACTCAACACAATAGTCTTACTTTCAAATGTGGGTAAAAGTACCAAAGTGACCGGTAACATATAACTTCATGCCCTTCAAATGAAAAAATAGTCATGACGGACCATTTAAACCAAAATACGAAAGATATTTGGGTTACATTGACAATAACTCTAATTAAAAATCTATAATTGTCATTAAAAATAATTCACCAAATGTCAACTTAAAGTTTATTAGAATTTGTAACCTCTGTTTTGTCTTTGACAATGTTCATATCTATGTGGCTTTGAGTTAGTTTATCAACATCAACATGGGTATCAATTGGATAAGGAGAATAAAAATAAAAATCAGTACAAAATATTAATTAATATAAGTAAATAATAAAGTATAAATTACTACATTTTATACTCTTACTCCTATTGCTTGGGTTACCTTGAAATTCAAATTATGTGGATAATCCTTTGAAGAATTTTTTTGAATATAAGCACTAAAAATAAATCACATAAATTAGATGATCAATAGATAATTCAAATTCTTTTGATCTACCAAAAGTGTTGATTATCAGTTTAAACAATTGTTAACCATAATTGAATAACGATTGTGGTTTTTGGAAGTTTTCAGAAGTTATCAGTTCATAATTGAAATGAAACTGATGTGCTATCAAAATAAATCCAAAACAAAGCATGCTCAAGACCGAATTATAATTTAAATTTGATTTTAAAGTTCATTTTTACATAACACTTCATCTTAATCAAATCAATTTTCGGGCTGAGGCATTACCCCTTGGTGACCCCCTCCAACCGCCCCTTGGTGTAGCACCCAAAATCTGGAAGGCCAAGAAAGGAAAGAAAACCCTAATTTTAGGGGCGACTCGGCGAGTCCAAGGAGGAACTCGGCGAGTCGGAGCGGGATCCGGGTTGAGGAGTAAGTGACCAACTCGGCGAGTCGGCCAAGTGGACTCGGCGAGTCTGGTATGTGTGAGGAAAACCCTAAATTCGGGACTTGGGGCCTATTTAAGCGCCTTATTCTCTTCCCTAGGGTTCCTTTACTGCCTCTTTAACCCAGAATGCCAAACCCTAGCCGCCATATCCATTGATTGAGCCAGTTGTTGTCTTGAGGAGTGAATTAAAGCTTGGAGAAGGAAGAAGGATCTTGAAGGTGCAAGGAGGGGGCTATAGATCTGAGATTGGGAAGATATTTCTGAACATCTAAAGGTATTAAGTCATTTCCCTTCCTTTAGATCTATTTTGGTTGTGAGTTTTGGGGCTTTTTAGCCATGGGTAGTGATCCATTGGAGTTAGAAGCTGGATCTGGAGTTGCTACTTCAGATCTAAGTGTATTTCGGTCTTGGAAAGCATAAAGTTTCAATCCTTGAGTTGATTATGGAGCCTCTTTGCTTTAAACCCTAGTTTGTGGTGTATTTTTCCTAGATCTCCTTCTCTACACGTAAAGTTTGCAACTTTACGTGAGGAATAGGCTTGGGAAGGGTAGATCTACAGTTTGGAGTCCATGCATGACTCAAAAGTCCTCTGCATGTATAGAGATATGAATGGACTCGGCGAGTCCTTTGAGTGGACTCAGCGAGTAGCATGAAGATGAGGAGGAACTCGACGAGTGGGATGAACAGCTCGTCGAGTCGGATGAAGTTGGGTAGGAACTCGGCGAGTTGGATGAACAACTCGGCGAGTCTATTGAAGGTTGTCTTGGACTTGGCGAGTCTGTTCTTGGACTCGCCGAGTCAGGTCGCGAAACCCCAAACTCTTCGAGTTGAGACTCGAATCAGCGAGTCGAATGCAGACTCGGTGAGTTGGACAGGTCAGGACTCGGTAATTGGTAGATTCGGCGAGTCATGGACTGACTCAGCGAGTCGAGTCGCGAATAGAAGGACTCTGAACATATGAACTCGGCGAGTCAATAGTGTGACTCGGCGAGTAGGGTTGACTTGGGAGGTTGACTTTGACCAGGACTTTGACTTTGACCAGAGTTGACTTGGTTGTCTGTTGGGGGTCAGTTAGACTCAGTGTTGTATTGATATTGGTAGTTCGGGGAGCAAGTGGAGCTGAAGTTCAGAGAGTTACCGTGCAGCAGCTGGTGGGTTCATCAGCCAGATCAGCCGGTGCAGGTGAGTTTCCCTTTGTATGAATGGGTCTACGGCCACAATGCCGACCCATGTAGTTATGAGTAGAAGACCCGGGGGTTAGCCCTAGGCACAATATGCTAGTATGATATTTGGGACGAGGTCCAATGATAGAGGGCGGGTGCCCAAGGAATGGTTTATGTGATAGTTTATACTTGTTGTCTGTGTGATACTTGTATGTGCCTGGTAGGGATGTGAGTGTGGGCGAGGTCCCGTATCTCACCAATAGCAGAGTGTGGATGGTGTTCCACATCTCAGTAGCAGCAGAGCAGGGGCGAGGCCCAAGTTAGGGAAGGAGTGAGGGTGGGCTGGGCCCGTACCTCACTATCAGCAGGAGTATGGAGGGGGTTCCATGACTCATCAGTAGCAGGAAAAGGGCGGGGCCCAGAGATAGGCGAGGCCTTAGGACAGGATCCGTTAGTATGTGTTTAGATTATGTGATGTGATGTGATATGATTATGTGCTATTATATGTTAGTGGGCGAGGCCCTGTGACAGGCAAGGCCTAAGTGAAACAGATCTGTATCCGAGCGGGGCTCAAAGCTAGGCGGGGCCTGGAGTGGCGGGGCCGTTGTAGCGGGTGAGCCCCGAGGTAGGGGGCGAGGCCCAGGATAGCGGGCGTGGCCCAGTATGTGCAGTATGTGGTTATGCATGGTATGTGGTAGGGTGGGGAACTCACTAAGCTTCGTGCTTACGGTTTTCGGTTTTGGTTTCAGGTACTTCCGGTAGCGGAGGGAAGAGCTCGGGGTGATCGCATGGCACAAACCATAGTTTAAGACAAACTGGGAATGTTTACTCTGATAACGAACATGTATTTTGGAAACTCATACTCTGTGTATGTTTTAAAATGGTGAATTTGCTTAAAGTAATGTTTTATTAAAAGAAATTTTTAGTCTTGAATTTTGGGATGTTACAAGTTGGTATCAGAGCCTTGGTTTGAGGAATTTGGACATGCTCTCGGGTGTGTCTGAACTCAAACTAAGGAATTGGTATAGAAATTTTCAAAATGAAAAGACAGTTTTGTAAAAAGAGAGTTTTGGGAAAGAAAACAGTTTTAGAAAAACAAAAAGAATTTAGAAAGGAAAGAACTTTGAAAAGAGGAAAAGGGTGTGGTGCATGCAATCAACCGAGTTCAAGTATGTACCCCAAAATACCCATACAAGATTATGTTATGATTATCAGTTGATAGAACATCATGCTAGACTAGGACTAAGGATCTAGGGATGATGCCTTATGTGCCTATTATATGTGCTTTGAGCTGCATGGTAGTGCTGATTAGACAGTGGTAGGATAGCCTGTTTAGGTTATGCCTGAGTTATGAGTTTGACTTCTAAATTTGTGAAATCGAGTTTTGATTTCAATATGTTCAATCACATGTTTGTTTGTTTGATAGGATGTTGTTTGATTTCTGATTTCAATCTGTAAAATCACACATTTAGAATTTTGGTTTCTTTTTTTGTTATTCTGATTTTATGTATTTGATTGTAGATGGATGCTAATATCATATTGGACATTCTTCAGAATAAGGATTTCCATTCAATCTCTCAAGTTGCTGTTGCAAGCAATGCAATAGCAATTGATAATGAGGTTGCTGCAAATGATGTGTTAGAAGAAGATGAAATTGGAGAAGATGGAACTAGAGAAGAATATGATGAAGAATCTTTTGAAGTTCCTTCAACTTTTACTACTATGGAGGAAAAAAATATGATTACTGATAGCAATTGGATTGTGTCACAATTAGCGAGCAAGAATGATTTTACACAAGAGTTGGGAAAAGATTCTTTCAAGGATAAAAAATAACTTATTAGAGTTATCAATCTTTACAGTATTAGGACACATAAAGAATTTGATGTTGTTGAGACATGTCTAACTCTATGGACTAAAAGATGCAAGTTACATTTACAATTTGGTTGCAAATGGAAAGTTCATGCAATCAAACTAAAACGAAGTCGATATTTTTAAATTAAAAAGTACACCGGTCTACACACTTGTTTACACGATAATATTTCTGTAACACCCCAAGTTCAGAAGCAAGAGTTCAAGGGTGTAAAGTGTTATTAGAAGGATGGACTCGGCGAGTTGGAGCTATGACTCATCGAGTCGGAGCATGTGAAGAGCACGTGATAAGTGGCCTGACTCGCTGAGTCGGCGACTGGACTCGACGAGTTAGTGCTGGAAGAGGAAAACCCTAATCTTAGGGTTTGCACCCTATTTAAAGGACTTAATGTCCTCCCCTCAGCCCCCTTACTACCTTTTGAGATCCAAAAACCCTAAAATCGTGAGTGAGGGTCCTTAGAAGAAATTTGGAGCTTAGATAAGTGATTTTGTGAAGAGATCTTGAAGATCAAGGAGCTTGGATCTAGGAGATTTGTGGAGATTCGACTTATTCTTCAGTGGGAGGTCGTTTTGGAGGTAATGAATCGTTATCCTTGGCCTTCTCCTTTCTAGATCCATCTTTCATGGAGTTTTAGGGTTTGTTTGGAGATAATATGATGAAATCTTGGTGTATGAGTTAGATCTGGAGATGAAACTCCAGATCTGAGTTTTATTTGGATCAAATATGCAGAAAGCCCTTCTAATTGTTATGAAAAATCCATTCCCCATGAGTTAAGTTCCTTTCTAGCTTGGTTTTTGGAATTATGGGACATGAAGCACGTAAAGGTAGCAACTTTATGTTGCTAATGCACTCTAGGGACCCAAATCTATTGTTTGGAGCAAAGGAGTAGCTCTGTATCATTTGATTATGGGAATACCCGTATCAACTCGGCAAGTCTGGGAGATGACTCGGCGAGTTTGTCTAGGGTTTCAGGCATTGAGTCGCGTAGTGACTTGGCGAGTCGCATGGGTGAACTCGGCGAGTCATATGATGATGAGATTGGACTCGATGGGTGGAAGAACAACTCTGAGAGTCTGATGAAGATTGTCGTGGACTCGACGAGTTGGTTCTTGGACTCGGCGAGTCACGACGCAAAACCCCCAACCTCTTCTGGTTAGACTCACAGCAGTGAGTTGAGTGGTGATTCTATGAGTTGGTCAGGATAGGACTCGGAGATTGTTGAACTCGACGAGTCATTGGGTGACTCGGCGAGTTGAGTCGTGATGTGAGAGTTTCTGAGTTTTAGAACTCAGCGAGTTAGTGAGTTGACTTGGCGAGTAGAGTCAACCATGAAGTTTGACTTTGACTGAGGACTTTGACTTTGAACGATTTGACCTTCAGGGGTATTATGGTAATTTTGGATATTTATGTCATTGGATCATTGATGATTATAGGTGTTGGAGTTGGAGGCAGTGCTTCGGGTTTGTGCTTTCGTGATTCGGTTCGGCAGTTGCAAGGTGAGTTATCCTCACTATGTCAACAGGGTCTAAAGCACCAAGGCCGACCCTTTATCAGATGGGAATCCGGGTATTTGTTTGATATCTTTTTGAGTTGCTAGATCTGCATCCTGGTTTTAGAATGGTGTTATGTTAGTGACCTGGTTAAGATCGGTATCCTGGTATGTAGGGTAATGTTATATTAGTGACCTGGTTAAGGTCGGTATCCTGGTATGTAGGGTAATGTTATATTAGTGACCTGGTTAAGGTCGGTATCCTGGTATGTAAGGTAATGTTATGTTAGTGACCAGTTAGGTCGGTATCCTAATTAGGATGTTGTTATGTTGTATGATCTGATTGAACCATTTGTTTGGCTGAGGATTTTTATGTGATTAACTGTTTTATGTGCACATGGTTGTTGGATTGGGGTTGGGTTGAGGCGGGTCCTGCTTTGTGCTGTAGGCCAACATACCTAGGGCGAGCCGAATATACCGTAGGCCCAGCGAGCGGTCCGGATAGGCTGAAGGCCCCAAGAGGGCGGTCCAGACGTGCCGAGGCTCGGAGAATGGACCAGGCCGACTGAAGGCCCGGTACGGGCGGACCAGTCATACTGTAGACTCAGAGAGTGGACCAGGTGGATTGAAGGTCCGGTGTGGGCAAACCAATCTTACTGTAGACTCGATATTCATGGATAGACTCAGAGAGTGGACCAAGTGGACTGAAGGCCCGGTGCGGGCAGACCAGTCACACTGTAGACTCGATATGCATGGTTGTTCTGTATTGTGATATGATATGAGTATGGTTATATGTGGTTAGTATTTTGGGAGTAACTCACTAAGCTTTTAGGCTTACAGTTTCAGTGTTTTGTTTCAGGTGCTTCAGGAGATTGTGGCAAGTCAAAGGCGTGATCGTACCGCTCCTCATACTTTATGATTTTGTGATTTGGTTCTGGGGATACTCTGATGTTTAAACTCTTTTGAAAACAAGTTGTAATAACTTAATGGCTTTTGAATGAATTAAAATGTTTTAAATTGGTGTAATTTTTATGAGTGTTACAATTTCTCAAGAACATCCAAACCTAGATGGAAGCTTGATAGCCCAGGAAACCAAACATCTTATTAAAGAGCAACCTTCAATTAGTATCCTGCTTTGAGAGCCGAAATTGTCGATAAATTAGGTTATATTCCTTCATATAAAAAGGTTTAGGTCGGAAAGCAGAAGGCAATTGAACAAGTGTTTGACAATTAGGAAGAATCTTATTTTGCTTTACCCAAATTTCTATATGCAGTTCAAAAGTTCAATCTGGGGACTATAGTCGAGTGGTTAGTTTCGAGCTCAACCAATGAAGAGCCCATGGAATTTAGACGTGTTTTTTGGGCTTTTTCCCCTTCTATTAAGGGGTTTGTACATTGTCGACCGATGATTAACATTGATGGAACACATCTGTATGGTAAGTACAAAGGAACGATGATGATTGCAATGGGAGTTGATGGTAATAATCAGATTTTGCCACTAGCATTTGCAATTAAAGAAAATAAAGCATATGATAGTTGGAATTGGTTTCTTTCTTATATCAAGATTCATGTGGTAAAAGAACGTGAAGGTATTTGTTTAGTTTCTGATCGTCATCTTGGAATCCTAAAGGCAGTCAATCAACATGGATCGCCATGGTTAGAGTCACATGGTTTTCATAGGTAGTGTTTATAACACACATTATGTTTATTTTTTTAACTTTATAACTCACATTATCGTTGTCTATTTTATAGGTATTATTTACATCATTTTAACAACAACTTTTACGAGAAGTTTCGTAATTCAGAATTGAAAGGTCTGGCTTATCGTGTCAGGGGTCAAAATCAAATTCGAAAAGTTCAACTCAACCATGGAAAAAATTGGGAAGCTAAATCCACAAGCTAGACAATGGCTAGAGAGTCATCCACTTGATAGATGGACACTTGCACATGATGGTGTGGGGAGATATGGGTTCCTCACATCAAATTTATTGGAGATTTTTAATAGTGTCCTTAAAGGTGCCCGTTTTTTACCAATCACGGCTAATGTCGAATTTACTTTCTATAGATTGGTGCATTACTTTGAGGTGAGACGTCATTTAGGAAATAGTTCACGAGCTAATGGAGATACATATACCCCTCATGTTCTTGTCAAACAAGTAGCTTTGATGTCAAAAGCAAGTACACATTCCTTGAGATCTTTTAATCGAGAGAAAGGTATATTTGAGTTGATAAATCAAATAGGAAGAAATGTGCAAGTAGTTAATTTGGAGCAAAAAACTTGCACATATGGTAAGTGGAAAGTGTTTAAATATATTTGTTATCATGTCTTGAGTGCATGTGCCACATTTTCTTTGAATAGTTGGCAATATATTGATAAATGTTACTCAATTATAAAATATCGTGATACTTGGGTTTCTCAATTTTCCCCACTTCCTCATGAAACGTACTGGCCTCAATCATTGTTTAAGGAATTGCTTCCAAATTTAGAGCTCTTACAAAATAAAAAAGGTCGTTCCAGCTCAACAAGACTTCTAAATGGAATGGACATTAAAGAAGGAAGAAAAGTGAACCTTTTGTGAAATTTGTAAACAAATTGGTCAAATCGGAAAAAATATCGGTCTAAGCCAAGGTAAATTAAGACATTCAATATTTTTTTAGTTCATTCGTATAACTATATATCTTTTTTTTCCTGCAAATAGTGGCTATCGAATCAAAGTTATTTAAAATGTTTCTCAATTTCTTTTATTTTTTGTAACAAATGATTGTTAAGTTTGTACTTAAAATATTTTACTTATGATTTTTTTTTAGTTTAAGATGATGTTTGTTGGTTTAGATTTAAAAAGTTCTTGATTTGTTTAAATTTAACAAAAAGTTGTTTCTTGATTTTTATAAGAAGATTTGTTAGTTATAAATTATAATGATGTTTGTAAAAAACAATTAATAAATATTAAAAGCAAAGCAAAGTAAAAAAAAATACAAAAAGATTATATTAAATAATTAATTAATTAATTACGATGAATGTTTTAGAATTTAGAATGGATTTGATGGAGGGGTACAAGTCTTACAAAGGGAAGAGGGTTTGGTTACAAGAAGGAAACTGACAACTTATCATTTTCTTTCTTGATATTTTATGGGTTTAAACTTTAAATTTTATTACATGTGGTTGTTCAAAAAAAAAAAATTTCATGTGGAATTTCATATATTTCAAAAATCAAAGCAATATGGAGTTGCATCTTGGTTGTTTTATGAGATTTGTTGAGGAAGGAAATGAAGATGGGGGTAAAATCATAAAATGGGTATTTTAATAATTTTAATAGTCAAGTCGTTAAGATAAACGGCTAGGGGACGTGACGAAACCATAACAAACATTAGAATTGAAAAAGTAGATTTGATTATAAAAGACTACATAACAACAAGGACCAAAGTCGTAAATTTTTCTAAAAAGGACTATTTCAATAATTCTTGGTTTTTATTTTTATTGGATTTCATATCCCTGCAAACAAAAGGGATAGGGTTCCATTTTCCAGTGAGAGGGAGAGTATGGGACTGTGACTGTGGGGTGCATATGTTTTTATTTTTTTGAAATAAATGATTGCAAAAAGCCAAGAACTACTTTGATTATATTCTAAAGTAACAGCTAATGAATATTTTTTAGAACACTACACATTTTGCTTTCATCAAGAATCATCTTAAATATTTGATCAAAGAATAAATTTTTTTATTAACTTATATCATAAATTAAACATATTATGTTACAAGATGAAAATGATCTAAAATACAAGTGATATAAATTAAAGAATCGTCGGATCCTTTGTTCATGCCAAGCGTCTTTAAAAAAATATATATTAAACAAACTTTCCCTTATAATATATAGATCCTTTTTGAAATTGATTTTGATACTATAGACTATAGAGGCCATATTTTATTATTGATAGCTATCAGTTTGATACAACCAAATGCAAATTCATATTATTTTTATGACAAAAACATTAAAAAAAATCTATATCACGTGGATTGATATGATTAGACCAAACACCATTAGCTAGAAGATATAAAACAAAAAATGAATTTAGGGTTCATCAGTAGTTTCTGCAGCCTCTTTGCTCATTTCAGATAAAATGGCAGCAGCCAACTGATCATAAGCTTCGGACCACGCACCCTTCATCTCTTCACTCCATTTCTCCCCCACTCCCTTCTCCACTGTTCTCAACACTCCCTCCTTCACCACCTTTAATTCATTCATTCATTCATTATATAATTAAATTAAACATAACTTAATCTATTTATACCATAAATAAAAAATCTCTAAAATAATTAATAATTAATTATTACCGCAAAGTGAGCATCAACAATTCCTTTCTGAAGATGAACAGATCCCAAATATTTGAGTGTAGAACCAGAAACCACAACTTCTCCTTTCTCCCTCAACTGAATTGCTGCTTCGCATGTCTTCCCTCATATTCATACATGATTAAATACTTGATAAATATTAATGCTTTACTAATTAAACGAATATATATATATATATATATATATATATATATATATATATATATATATATATATATATATATATATATATATATATATATGAATAAGAAAAGTAGCTTCTTAAATTCTTCTTGTTTAAATACCATCTTGAAAACTTTAACGGCATGGGACTTGAGCTTGGGGTTATCTTGGGGAATTTCTTCTTCGTCTTTCAGAAATGAAAACAATCCCTTTGCAGCAGGTGCTATCTCCAGTACCCTTAATTTGCCATCAATTAATTAATTAATGCCATTTTTAGAAGCATTTTCTGTGTATAACTCTTTCCAAAAATAAATAAGTTTGATAGCTAGTGTCGTTGGTAAAAATTAAGAATTATTAAAATTAAAGTCACATATAGAAAGAAATTAAATACTGAAAATTAGTTTAACACTTTTATAAAACTTGTTGCCAATTTAAAAGCTCATACAAGCATATTTATCAGTTTTAACATTATAAAGTTATACCCAACTCTTTTTCCACGAAAAACAATTGATCCAAATAATCACTTACTGTGTAAAGAAGTAGAGACTAAGAGTAGTAATGTCTTCCTTCATTATCTCCCATGCTTCCTTCACCAATGCTTCTTGCTTCTCACTGAAACTCATCTCTCTCTCTCTCTCTCTCTCTCTCTCTATATATATATATATATATATATATATATATATATATATATATATATATATATATATATATATGGTTGGTGAGGATTAAATGAAAATCATATCCACATGATACTTCACTGTAAATTTGGTCTGGTGATGAAAACTAAAGAATTTGGCGCAGCATTATAAATAAGGTAAGTGGTTTTTGCCCTTTTGACTTTCTTAAGGGTCACTTCACTGTATTTGAATTTAAGAGCAGGTTAATCTATATTATGATTTAAAAGGGATGTTTCTTTACAAGTTTACATACCCTTAACGACATAAATGTAAATCCTTTTAATTTGACTTAAAGGAATTCTGATTTTTTTTTTTTGGTCTATTGTCTTTTTTTTTTTATTATTATTATTATTATTATTATTATTATTATTATTATAATTTTTAATTAATTATTTCATTTTGTCTTTAATTATTTGTGTTTTAGAAAATATATTTTTATATATAACGGTATCTTTATTTTTAATGGGAATAATCATTCCAAAAAAAACAACACAAGAATAATCAGAACAAAAAAAATAATACAATGATAGGTGGAACAAAAAAATAACACATGTATTCAATAAAAAATAACACATAAATAGTCCAAACGAAAAAATAACATATGGATAATCGGAATGAAAAAATAACATAAGAATAATCTGCATCTACAAAATAACACATAGATAGTCCGAATAAAAAAACCAACATGGAATAATCCAACCAAAAAACAATGCAATGATAGTTGGAACGAAAAAATAATATAGGATAATTCGAACGAAAGAATAATATATGGATATGCAGAACGAAAAAAATATGACAGTGATAGTCTGAATGAAAATGAACACAAAAATAGTCTGAACGAACAAAAAAATGTTTTTAATGTTGTTAATAATAATATATATTTATTAAAATATTTAAAACAAAATAACAAAATACCGATTCAAGGTTAACCAAACAATTTGAGGAGTATATGATTCCCCTTCAAAAGTTTCCATATTATTATTCCACTTAGTTAAATATACTTTTCAATGGTTAATTTTGTTTTTGATAAAATTCCTCATGTAATATGTTGTTGTTTCTTTAATATTGTACCATGAAAAAAAATGATATAACTGTTATATTTTAATACAAAAAGATCACTTAAAATATTATGCTATATATAAATAATTAAAATGTTGTGTATATACACCAAGTGTATGGGTTTGTTTAAAATTTAAAATTAATATAATCATAGTAATCGATTGTTTAATATTTTGATTTTTGGCCAATATTAGATTATTCTACTTGATAGAGGTTTTGTGTTTTAAATTGGAGGTCCCTAGTTTTAATTTCGGATATTGACAAATTCTATTAACTTGGAAATAAAAGATAGTTTAATATTTTGATAAGTCTAATTATTCAATAAATCAATAGAAAAAGTAACCATAAATGTCATTTTGTGAAAATTTGGGAAGATCTCTTAGTATATTTTTGTTCCACCTCGTAAGAAGCCACATGTTTTTACTCAAAGTTAAAAAGTGATTAGTATGCTAGGTTTGGATGTTCGTAGAGGATGAATTTACTTTAATTTTATTGCAAAAAGTAAATAAGTGGCAAGTGAGTCTCATATATTCGTGTAAGGCCATAAATATTTGTAGTTCAATAGGTATATGCATAGTGATTTGTGTTAAAACTCTTTTATGGTGAATTATTGTAGATATGAGATTTTTTTTTGGAACACTAGAAAAATGTAGCTATGTTGAATATATTATGATCACAGTACATAATAGTATATTTTGGGATATATGTGCAAATATCGTATTAATGTAAGTGTCTGGTGATTAACATTATGTAACCGTATTATTGTAATATTGATTGTCTAGACTATTAAAAAATAAGGATTTTAGAATAACAATATATTTGGATATTGCTTGGATCTAGATAACTTCATTTTTCGAAATTTGTAATTTGTCTCTTATAGCCTTGGATACACGAATTATGTAACATTCGGATTCCAGGTATGTCTTATTTTGACCCTTGATATTAAATTAGTTTGCAAATTTGGTCCCAAGGGGTGAAAAGCAAAACTTTTAGGGAGGGGGCGTATGATGGGCGTACTTCTAGAACGCAGGCCCTACGTTGTCAGGGACAAACCCTTATTTTTAGGGTTTGGAGCCTATTTAAGCATCATTATGAACTAAAGACCCTTTCCCTCATCAATCTCCTTCCCTCTATAGATACCATCAATCTCCTTCCCTCTAAAGATACCCCATGAAACCCTAGCTTGTTATTGAGTGTTCTTCAACTTTGGTGGTTAACTATTGGTGTTTTTGCTCACTTTGAATAAGAAGGAGCTTTGTGTTCAAGCCTTGGTTGGAGTAGAGCTCTTAGATCCAGAGTTTTCATCAGTTTTGCTAGCATTTGGAGGTATAAAGCTTCTATTTTGATGACTCTAAGTGTTAGATCTAATATAGGACATGTTTTGGGCATATTTTGGCCCCTTGAGTCATCTTGTGAGTATGAACTACTCCAGGAGCTTAGAATGTTAAATGTTAGCATTTCTAATGTTGTTAGTGTTGGGTATTATGCAAAACATATAATTCATATGTGTGCATGCAACTCTAATACTTGATCTATGTTTTCTCTAATTGAACATACAACTTTGAACAACAAAAAGAAACCCTAGAACAAGTAGCATATTTTCGAAAATACCAAATAGGGTTAGGAGAAACATACCTTGATTGTTATTGACTAATAACAATGAAAAACTTGTGTTGTTGAAGCCTTGAGAGCAAGCGTCACAAATGTCACATCTCTAGTGGTTCACACCCAAGACTAGCAAAGGAAGAAGATTGAGAGAGAGAGGAGGGAGGCTTAGAAAATTTGGTAATCTCTTTAAAAGATGAGCGGCCGAAAAATCTAGGTTTAAGGTCCTATTTATAGCGCAGTCAGGAAACCTTAGATAAGCCCAAATCCAAGATTATCTTAAACTATGTAATTATGCACCTTCCTGATTATCCACCAGGGGTAATTCTAGAAACCCTAAGGCTTCGAGAAACCGTCCATGCCTTATGGAGAGTTCTAGAATGCCTCTTGCTCAACTATTGAACAACTGCACTTTAGTCCCTATACTTTTAATTAATTCCTTTAATCCCAAAATTAATTCCAATTAATTTCTAATTAACTATTAATTAAATATTATTATTTCTAATTAATATATTATTCTCATAATATAGTAAAAAAATTATTTATTTCAATTTATTAATCAAATAATAAATCAACCTCTCTCTCCAAAAATCATCATGTCTAGTTGCTAGTCTTGAAGACAACGCAAAATGATTGTGCTACTATCAATTTAAGTATATACCAATTATAGTTATGGGCTTAGACACCTAATACAACAGTCTCCCACTTGGATAAGTCTAATAACTATAATTGCAAGTATAACTTCTAAACTGATAAGCAAATTATAGCTCTCAAAAGCTGATGTCGAACTCTGACCTAGTCAGTTACGTGTCCTAAGATAAGTAATCATATAATCCTCCTTTATGCAAGATATCATTTGGATATGAGATATGGAACAAAATCAATCTCACGATCCAATACTTTGTTTCTCAATTTCAGATTTGTAATGACAAAGAACTACTAACCGAATACATCAATTTAGTCTTGACCAGGCCCGACACTATAAGTCAACACCAAATCATCAAGGGGCCTAAAGATATCACTTTTTCCACTTAACGATAAAAATGAATAGATAAACTTTGACTTATATGCTAGAACTATTTACTTATCAAATCATGCACAACAATACATTTTATAACATCAAGTTACTAATGTCTTTATGTATCATCAATCGTAACATACTGTTTAAAATAAATTAAATAAATAATAAATAATAAACCCTAAACCCCCCAAGACATATATTTTTTAATATTGTATTTTATCCTTAAGTCGTATTAAATTAGCGGGGTATACACCTTGGGGTGTTGAAATATATTTTATAGATATTGAGGGTTAAATCGTAACATTTGGGCTTGAAATGTAAAGAATTTCGTAGAGCAGGGGTTGTAGTGTAAATATTGGACCTTATTGGAAATAATTTGTGGAGGCAGGGGCCAAACTAATAAAAATGTATCCAAGTTTATTTTAGGGAAAATATCATTGTAGCCCCACGAACTATCACATATTGGTTTAAAAGGTCCCTATTGTTATTTTTTGGCTTTATCAGGGCATGAATTCTCTTTTTACCGGCTAATTAGGGATTTTCCCTGATTCAACCGGTTTCCTTGCCTAGTCATCACCCAACTCAGTTACCGAGTCAACTCACCCAACTCGGATGACACATCACCGACTCACTAACAAGTTGCTTTGCTTGTGCCCTAAGGGTTCAATGGTCACCCAATTCATCACCCAACTTGTATGAATTCAATTCCTGCAATGAAAACCTCGTTTATAAAGTGCCTTCCATAAGGATATCTTGTAAGTTCACATCGATTTTCATTTGATCCTTCACAATCTGGTACATGTGACATAGTTAAAGGATGCTTCAATTACACTCCATTTTTTACTTCTGAAAGAAATAGAGTGAGCACATTGAATGATTGAGGTCCGATTATGATTCTTCATCATTTTTAATCTTTTACTACCAGTGACTAGGAGTATGAAGCTATATGATTACAGAAATTTGCAAATTTGTAACAGTTGATACCTGCTACACAGATGTAAGCAAATCCCTTTTGCATAGGAGTTGGAAAGATTGGAACAAAACATGGATCGCCACCATAATCAAAAGCAGGTCGAGCAATCTCCAACACAGGTGTCGGTTGTGACCAGATAAGCTATAACTCTCAGCGTCACGACGGAGTTTAGAATTCAGCGTGTGCCGCGGAAATCGAATTCCTGATTCGGTTAGGGATTGACTCAGCCGGTTTATTAAATTGAAACGGTAATCGGGTGGAGTGTTGGTAGTAGGATTAAAAGGAACGATGAAATTGAATCAGGATTGAAGTTCAACAGCAACTTGGGGGTCGATGGATGCGGCCTGCTGAGGTGTGCCAAGGAGTGTGAGTATGTCTCCAGTGGTGGCAGTGGTCGTTGTTTCTTGGAGTTGAATTTCGGAATTGAGATGGAATGATAACGGGGGTTGGGGGTTAGGGGTTAGAGGAGAGCAAGACAAAGAAGAAGCGGTGCGAAAGAAAGAAAGAGATGATGAATGCTATTTTGAGGGGAAGTGATGATAATGGTGATGGATTCCACATGGTCGTTCTCCCTTAAATTTGTGCTCTCATGTTTGTCTCATTTAATGATACATTAGGTGGCATCTGATTTGGCAAATGGGTTGGCTTTTTTAATGATGTGTACAAGATAACTGGCTGATTGGAAATGGGGTCACCGGGTGACCCCTTCACTTTCTAGAAAATGGCCTTAAAAGCCGGTAAAAAGAGAATTCATGCCCTTATAAAGCCATCAAATAACAATAGGGACCTTTTAAACCAAAATGTGAAAGTTCATAGGGCTACAGTGACATTTTCCCATTATTTTAAACACGAGACTTGAAACCGGTTCCATCCATCCCCATTTTAAAGGGGCATGCAACCCTAACCCTAAATCCATGGAATGCAACCGCCGTATCTTACCCTCTAGCCGCCACCGCCCTTCTTTTCTCATATTTCCGATCAGACAAGGCCACCAAGCAACCATCGTCAACTTTCTTTACCCCCACTACGAAAAGTAGCTCGAGACCGATGAGGAATGAAGGGCAACCTTCGCGTGTTGCTGTTTTGTCGACCACCGTTCTAATATAATGCCTTTGTCGCCGATGTGAGCCGTCAACTAGCACCACCATTTCTCGCATTTCCGACGACGATGAGGACCGTGAGGGAACGTTATTTTTGCTACTGCTACTGTTGTTTTCAGTTGGGATCGCACAATCTTCTCCCTTCACCATTTCTTTCTGTGACTGTGTCGCCGCCGCCGCTCCAACGGATGTTCCGTCTTGCTATTGCTCTTCAACCACCCCTTGCCGCCACGAGGATGGTTGACTTGTGTGCGTGTTTTAGTGGGTGTCGTGTTTCATTTGATTGGAAGTGAGTTGAAGTTGTATAAATCTACGTCACTACTGTGATTACCTACGTGCATATCAAGGTGAGTTTACTCACTGTGTTAAGTGGGTTGAAGGCACTAATGTTGGCCCTTGTTATTATGCTAGGATGCTAGGAGGTTGTGTGAGCTTTGCATGTGTTATGTGTTTCTATGTATACCGAGCGGAGGCCCAATGACTTTCTTGTATGTTTTCTACCTTTGAGATCATTGCATGTGTTATGTGTTTTATGTTTGTTGAGCGGGGCTCGATGTCAGTCAGTGTCTGATGAGTATATTACATGTTAGTTATATGTATGTGTTTTTATGATTACCGGGTACGACCCGACGTCGGGCGGGGCCCGATGACGGGTCTGTATGCTATTTATCTCTATGATTATGGCATGTGTTATAGGTTTACGTGTTTATGTGTTTACATGTTTATATGTTTCTATGTATACCTGGTGGCCCTGATGAATGAAAAATCTATTTATCGAGCGGGGCCCAATGTTGGACAAAGTCCGAAGCCGGGCGGGGCCCGATGACGAGCGAGGCCCAATATATGTTGATATGTATGGTATGTGGTATTCTGGGGAACTCACTAAGCTTTGTGCTTACTGTTTTCAGTTTATGTTTCAGGTTCTTCGGTTTTTTAATGAGGGAGCTCGGGATAATTGCAATGCACACACCACATATTTCCGCACTTTATGATTTACTCTGACAATGATGATGTATCGATACATTTGATAACCTTGATTTTTATGACTATAGTGTGGTTTGATGTTTTATTAATTTAAAAGTGAAAATTTTTATGGTCTTATTTTTGGGATGTTACAACTTGGTATCATAGCCTTAGTTTAAGGGATTCAGACATACTCTCGGGTGTGTCTGAACTCAAACTGAGGATTTGGTAAAGTTTCTCAAAAAGAAATATATTTTTAAGAAATGTGTTTTCTAAGACAAGAAAGGGTGTGGTGCATGCAACAGCCGAGCTCAAGTAAGATTTCCCAAAATACCCATACATGTTATCTAATATGATTTGATATGTGAAAGTGTGAATCACATGCTAGTTAGGGCTAATAATCTGCTCAGTTTTGAATGATAGAATGCTAGGAGAGATGCCTATTTTATGAGCTTGTAGACTTGCATTTTAGTACTGATTAGTCAGTGATAGATTTGCTTGTTATGTGATGCCTTGTAGCCTAGGAAGCATGGGATGCTAGTATGGTTACAATTTGTATGCGTAAGGCAGTCGACGATGAGAGTGAAGGTTCCTAGCATGAGTCGTGGTGTGTGAGTTGAATTCTCTTTGATTATTCTATGGATTGGAGTGCTACTGCACGAATGCTGCTTGCTTTGTGCTTTGTGGAACTCTTAGGTGATGGGTGTTTGCTACTAAGTGAATAAGTTGAGTCACATGTGACAAAGGTTGAATAATCTTAGAGTGATGGATTTGACCCTATTGCGCAGCTCTTATCTGAGTCCAACCGTTGTAGGGATGAGTCTGTTACTCGAAGGATTATCTAAGCGATGTTGTATATGATTGTATTCAAGAGGTAGGTACTGGCATTATGGGGAGTTCTTTAGCATCTGATGGCAGGGTGAGGTCGGGAACCTAGGAGAGCCTATGAAGTGTTTCAGTGGGTTTAGTTGCGCTGTTTAGCGAGTATTGGGGTAGCGGTTGGGAATGTGACTTAGATGATTTTGGATGTTTCTTGAGGAAAGTATGGATAGGTGTGGAAAGTAGTATTGGGCATGTACTACTGAAAGCACATGATCCATACTCGAATCAGGGAGAGTCTTGGAGAATCTAGGAAGCATGTGGGGTGAGGGTTCATAATTATGTTCTGATCATATATATGATTGATTCTCAGAATGGTGATGAGCATGAATGGGGAAGGTTTAGGGTTTGGTTCAGGTTTCAGTGGTGAGCCAGTTGATAAAAGGGTTGCCATGGTTTTGAGTTCACATTAGATTGAAGAGATGGAAGGTGTCTTCCGCACTAGTCTCTATCCCATAGGAGCCAGGGTTCGGTTTGCTTTGGGACTCTTGCATCATGCGACAAGGAGTTGTTGGGAATGGATTACTCTATCGATTGTGCTATCCGAGTTAGAGACTATGTCCTAGGAGGAGTTTGTGGCTCGGTTTAGGATGGATGTTGCACAAGTTATTGTAGTTCAACCGATGGCAAGGGAGCAGGTGAGCGTGTCAGTGTGCAAGACCCTGAATAACGTTGTTGGTGGAGCCGTAATCGGTAGATCGATTTGGATCACCTCGGGAAGAGGAAGGAAAAGAAGATTCATACCTCAGTGGGCCAGGCAAAGAGGCCCAGAACTCAGGATTCACTTTTGGGAGGCCAGCAGTGTTGAGGTCAGTGCAACACGTACGGGAAACTACACGATGGGGTTTGTCGTTCTAGGGGTATGGGCTGCTACAAGTGTAGCAGGGTTAGTTATGTCAGTAGGGATTAAACTCAGGGGAAAAGTTAGCTATGTTTTCTATGCAACCAAGTGGGCCACAAGAAGGCCGACTGTCCAAAGTTTATGAGAAAAGCAGTGAGGGAACCTGCTCCAGCCACTACGAGGATCACGCATGGTCGCAAGGGCAGAGTAGGGGTTCCTGTGGAGGGAATATGAGCTTTATAGACGCAGGTCAAGGAAATTCGAGTGCCACCAGTTTAGATGCAGGTATGTATTGTATTCCTTTCCTCTACATATTTATTGATTGTGTTTATCATGGTATGTATATGCATGAGATGCTTTGTGGGGTGTATCTAAGTCTCTACTTAGGATTATAGTTTCATTCATGACGATCTTGACTTTATGTCTTGTGAATATTCATATGCCATTTTTCATGCCAAGAGTCGCTAATGGGTCATATTTTGATGAGCGGGGTTTAGTTGTTCGAGGAGTTGTATCGATTCTTTGTTGGGTCCAGTTCAGGGGTTTTGATAGAGAGATCATTAGTTGAGTCAGCAGGATTAGTTCCTCAGTGAAGTAAGAGTTTAATTGTGTTAGCATTTGTTTGGTATGTCCGAAAGTTGTCTGTGGAAGGACATTTGGCTTCAATCACTATGATTTCAAGGAAAGGAGCGGTAGTAAGGAAATGGTGGTGACAGTAGCATGAGTTGCTTGGTCATTGGAAGTGGCAGAGAATTTCATTATCGCAAGGATTGTAGATGGTTAGCATCCAAAGATTCATTTGAGGATGGGAAGTTGGGGAGAATATTCGCCAGTCCCGAGAAGCGCTTCTTTTTTTGAGGATTCATGCATGAGTCATACCCATTCCCACTCTACATTGTTGCGGTTGGAAGTGGGATCTCCCTTTTATCTGTTTTCTCTTTCCACTTGTGCTTGTAAGCTTGACCCGTCGAATGTACACCTTCTTTGAGTTTTCTTTCTTCTCTTGATCAACGCTTTCTTCATGTTTGCGTTTCAATCCCTTGTTTCTCCCTTTCTTCTTTATTCTCTTCTTCTCAACTTCCTTATGATCTTATTTATCTAACACCATCTTTGTAATTAATATCTCCTCTAATTATTCACTCATTCCTTTATCATTTATATCCCCTTTGCCATCCACTTCAAACTTTTCTAACATCACTTGCTTCTTCCACTTGAGACTTAGGAGTAGTGAATGCTAACACCTCAAATGTCATAGGTGAAACGACCCAAAAATACGACCCAAAAATTTTGTTTTTAATATAATCAAAACTGCAATCAGAGCATCATATAATAAAACCATACGTGATGTATTCCAAAACATAATAAAATACTGTGCGGAAAAACTGTATCATACTACATCAGATCAAACATTTAAATCAATCCCAGGCTAAAGTTGAGGCGGTGGTGTGTGTGATGCCGTCATCCAGAGCTCTTCCCTTTGCTTGCGGAAGTACCTGAAACCAAAACTGAAACTGTAAGCACGAAGCTTAGTGAGCTCCCCCAAACTACCACATACCATACAATAACACATAAACACATATTGGGCCTTGCCCACTGCATCGGGCCGAAGCCCGGAAACTGCATCGGACCAAAGTCCGGAACTGACTGGGACCTTGTCTCCTGCATCGGACCGAAGTCCGGAACTGACTGCATCGGACCGAAGTCCGGAACTGACTGGGACCGTGTCCCCTGCATCGGACCGAGGTCCGGGACTGACTGCACATAGCATAGCATATCATAACCATTTATATTGCATACTGCATCGGGCCGTGGCCCGGAACATAAACACATACACATAGCACATAAAACATGTCTGAACCACGAAGGCACCAAACATACGAACTACTACATCGGGCCGAAGTCCGGAAACTACTATTAACTGGACGGGCCGGCATTGTGGCCTTAGACCCGTCCCTACGGAAAGGAGACTCACCTCGTAAGCTAGCGGATGAGTGTGTGGCTTGGAAAGCTAACGGCTGCTGCTCCTGAATCTCCTCGGCTACAAATCCATAAACACACTCAATCAATCACTAGCACTATACTCAGGGTAAAATGACTCTTTTACCCTTGGTCAAAGTTGACTTACTCAGGGCTGACTCGCCGAGTCGGGATACCCGACTCGCCGAGTCCTAGACTCTCCGTTCAACTCTTACATGCTGTTACTCGTCGAGTGTGGCATCGACTCGACGAGTACCCTCTGGATCCAAGAACTCAGATGATCTTCATCCGACTCGCCGAGTCAGATGAACAGACTCGACGAGTTGTTCTTAATCCTCAAGGAGATTGCCTTGGACTCGCCGAGTTGTATGAACAACTCGCCGAGTCCCTCCATTACTGAGTCTACTCTTAACTCGCTGAGTCCACTCCCTAACTCACCTCGTCCACTCGACACTGAAGAAACTGGAGAACTCGGGACCCGCGACCTGACTCGTCGAGTCGTCCTTCCGACTCGCCGAGTCGCCGCCATGCAACATATTTTTACTCGATTTCTCTTGAATCCAACACATGCAAATGATAGATCTAGGTCCATTAAGCTGTTTTACCACGTAAAGTTTCCAACTTTACGTGCACAACCACATGAATGAGGGAAATAAGACTAAAATATGCACAATAAGGGTAGATCCATGGCTAATAAGCAATGTAACCCCAAAAAGACAGTGGATCTGGACTCTTCAACACCCCAACACTCAGATCCAAAGGTATTTCGGCTTAATAATACAATCAAGCAAGCATAAAGCTTGGAACAAGCATCAAATAGCCCTTAAAAGAGCTCTAATGGAAGTTTAAGCATGAAACCAGAAGAGAACTCCGAAAATACCTGAATAAGTTCACACTTGATCTTGGATCTTGGCACTAGAACTCGTTTCCTTGCTTCCTTCTTCTTCTCCTTCTTCACCCCTTCACAAAATGGAACAAGATCACTTATAAGCTCACAAGAGGAAGGTTTAGGGTTTCTCACAGTGCTCTCAGGGGAAAGTGACGAGATGGAGGCTATAAAGGGGTTTAAATAGTGAGCAAAACCCGGGGAGTTAGGGTTTCACCCAGACGGATGGACTCGCCGAGTCCAGGATATGGACTCGCCGAGTCGCCGGCTTCCGCGTGCCCAAGATGCGCGACCCGACTCGGCGAGTCAGGCTAGAACTCGCCGAGTCCCTCTTGAAAACTTAGCCCAAAACAAATTAATTAACATACCGGAAACGGGTCGTTACAATTCTCCCCCACTTGTTTCAGACTTCGTCCTCGAAGTCTGCTACGGCTGGATCTGCGAATAACTCCGGGTAGTGCGTTCTCATTTCTTCTTCAGCCTCCCATGTCCATTCAGACCCCTTCCGATGCTGCCACTGCACCTTTACCAGCTGAATTACCTTGTTCCTCAAGGTCTTGGTCTTCCGTTCCAAAATTGCTATCGGTTTCTCGATATAATTCAAGCCGCTATCGACCTGGATATCCTCCAAGGGAACGACCGCTGTCTCGTCCACTAAACACTTCCTCAACTGCGACACGTGGAAGGTGTTGTGTATTAAACTGAGCTCTTCAGGAAGATCTAACCGATAAGCAACCCGACCCACCCGGGCCAAAACCCTGAAAGGACCAATAAATCTGGGGCCCAATTTGCCCCTCTTCCGGAACCTGATGACACCTTTCCAAGGTGAGACTTTCAGAAGAACCATGTCTCCCACCTGGAACTCCAAGTCTGAACGCCTCCTGTCGGCGTAGCTCTTCTGCCGACTCTGCGCAGTCTGCAGTCTACTACGGACCTGCTGGATCAGTTCCGTCGTCTTGAGCACCACTTCAGTGCTCCCCATGACCCGCTGACCGACCTCGCCCCAACAAATCGGGGTCCTGCACTTCCTGCCATATAACATCTCAAAAGGAGGTCGATCAATGCTCGCATGATAGCTGTTGTTATACGAGAATTCCGCTAAGGGAAGATACGTATCCCAACAGCCCCCAAAATCCAGAACACATGCCCTAAGCATGTCCTCGAGAGTCTGAATCGTCCTCTCACTCTGCCCGTCAGTCTGAGGATGGAAAGCGGTGCTGAAATGGAGACGAGTACCCATCTCGTCGTGAAACCGCTTCCAGAATCTGGACGTGAAGCGAACATCTCGGTCCGACACTACCGATACCGGCACTCCATGACGTGCCACAATCTCTCGCACATAGATATCGGCTAACCTTTCCGCCGATATACTCTCCTGGATCGGAATAAAATGGGCACTCTTCGTCAACCGATCCACCACTACCCATATCGAATCTACTCCACGTGCGGTCCTGGGAAGTTTGGTGATAAAATCCATGGTGATGTCCTCCCATTTCCACACGGGAATATCCAACGGCTGCATCTTGCCGTGAGGTCTCTGGTGCTCCGCCTTGACCTTCCGGCAGGTCAAGCACCTCTCAACGTACCAAGCGACGTCCCGCTTCATGCAGGGCCACCAATAATCAGGTCGAAGATCTCGATACATCTTCGTCGCCCCTGGATGGATAGAAAATCGAGACTTATGAGCCTCGTCCATCAATATCTGCCGTACCCCACCCCAGTACGGTACCCACACCCTACCATGAAGCGTCATCAAACCCCGACTGTCGTAGTCGAACGAAGCTACTCGACCCACTATCCTCTCGCACTTCTGCCTTTCCTCCTTGAGACCCTCCATCTGAGCCTCCTTGATCCGCTCCAACAAAGGAGTGATTACCGTCATCCTCATACACAAATCCCTGATAGGGGCCGCCGACACCTTGCGGCTTAGGGCATCGGCCACCACGTTGGCCTTCCCTGGATGATACAGGATCTCACAGTCATAGTCCTTCAGCACGTCCAACCATCTCCTCTGTCTCATATTCAAACTCGGCTGATCCATAAGGTATCGTAAACTCTTGTGGTCCGTGTAGATAGTACAGCGGACCCCATACAGGTAATGCCTCCAAATCTTGAGGGCAAATACAACTGCCCCCAGCTCCAAGTCGTGGGTAGGATAATTAGTCTCGTGAGGCTTCAACTGTCTCGAAGCATAAGCCACCACATGGCCTCGCTGCATCAACACTGCTCCCATACCTGTGATCGAAGCATCACAATAGACCACGAAATCCTCAACACCCTCTGGCAAGGTAAGGATCGGAGCCTCGCACAATCTCTGCCTGAGAGTCTCGAACGCCGCCTGCTGCTCAGACCCCCAACAAAAAACTACCGACTTCTTGGTTAGTCGGGTGAGCGGCACTGCTATCTTGGAGAAATCCTGAATAAACCTCCGATAATACCCTGCCAATCCTAGGAAGCTCCGAATCTCAGATGGAGACCTCGGGACCTCCCACTGCATCACGGCCTCAATCTTGGCCGGGTCAACCAAAATACCCTTCTGATTAACGAGATGCCCAAGAAACTGCACCTCGCGTAACCAGAACTCGCACTTGGAGAACTTAGCGAACAGTCTCTCTCTCCTCAAAGTCTCCAACACCTCCCGCAGGTGCTCCTCGTGCTGTCCCTGCGTCTTGGAATACACCAAGATGTCATCGATGAACACTATCACTGACCGATCCAGCATCGGTCTACACACGCGGTTCATGAGATCCATGAACGCGGCTGGGGCATTGGTGAGCCCAAATGGCATCACCACAAACTCATAATGACCATACCGGGTCCTGAAAGCAGTCTTCTGTACATCCTCATCCCTGACCCTCATCTGGTGGTAACCGGAGCGTAGGTCGATCTTGGAGAACCAAGACGCTCCCTGGAGCTGATCGAACAAGTCATCTATCCTCGGAAGTGGGTAACGGTTCTTCACCGTTACCTTGTTCAACTCCCGGTAGTCAATACACATCCGATGCGACCCGTCTTTCTTCCTCACAAATAAGATCGGCGCTCCCCAAGGCGAACTGCTCGGTCGAATGAAACCCTTGTCTAACAGCTCCTGAAGCTGTGTAGACAACTCCTGCATCTCAGGGGGAGCAAGTCGATACGGTGCTTTGGCTATCGGAGCCGCACCAGGAACCAGGTCGATCCTGAACTCAACCTGCCTCTCAGGAGGTATCCCCGGAAAATCCTCGGGAAACACATCCGGGTAATCTCGAACAATAGGAACATCATCGATCGTCGTCTTGCCCTTATCCCGGGCATCCAAGACGTAGGCTACATAACCGGCGCAACCCTGCTGAACGTAGCGCCTCGCCCTAGCGGCCGAGCAGAAGGTCAATCCTCGCTGGGGCCTCTCGCCCTGAACCACTATCTCTCCCCCACTGGGAGTGCGAACCCTCACTAGCTGAAGCTCACAGTCAATCACCGCCCCGTTGGGGCTTAGCCAATCCATTCCCACAATAACTTTATTCCCGCGCAGGGGAATCGGAACCAAATCCACTGAAAACTGCTCCTCAAATATCTGAAGGGAACACCCTCTATATACTTTGTCGACCCTCACGGTCCTATCATCTGCTATCTCCACCTCTAACGGACAATCCAGTTTCCCTGGAGCTCTACTGAACCTCTTGCTAAGCGCAAGAGATACGAATGATCGGGTAGCCCCCGAATCGAATAATACCAAAGCAGAGATGCCGTTCACAGAGAACGACCCTGAATAAAACATACAACCATAAGCAACATTTAATCAATAATAATAAAGAGATAAAAGGGAAGATACATACCCGTCACCACATCAGGAGTCGCTCGCGCCTCCTCTGCTGTCATCTGAAATGCCCTGCTCTTCGCCACCGGCGCATCAGCTCGGCCCTGACGGCCATCCGTGATCCTCAAGGTAGCAGGGGCGGGTGCATGCACCTTCCCTGCTGTAGCTAAACTGGGACACTGGGACCTTTTGTGTCCCCTCTGATTGCACTGAAAGCAAATCAGATCCGATGCTGTAACCGTAGTGGCAGGGGCCGTACAATCCCTACTCAAATGTCCAATCCGACTGCACTTGTAGCAGCCGGAACTCCCTGCCTTGCACGCTCCCTCGTGCAATCTCCCACACTTTCCACATCGACCGTGGCTCTGCTGACTCCTAGATCTGTGATCTGAAACCTTGGGCTTTTTGCCCACACTGCCTGCACCCGAAACCGCCTCCGGTTTCCTCTTCCTCTCCATCTCGAGATCAATCTCCCTCTCTCTGGCTCTAGCAATCATGTCGTCCAGTGTTTTGCAACTGGACCGGCTCACAAACATACGAATGTCGCTCCGCAACATCTCGTGATAACGGGCCTTCTTCATCTCCTCGTCTGCTGCATACTGAGGAACAAGAAGGGCCCGCTCCCTGAACTTGGCGGTGATCTCCGCCACTGACTCGGTAGTCTGGGTAAGATCCTGGAACTCCCTGGCTAACTGTTGCACCTCAATGACCGGTGCAAACTCCGCTCTGAACCTGGTAGAAAAATCAGCCCAGGTCATGGCATCCAATGCCGCATCATCCCTGATGGTATGTCCTACCTCCTCCCACCAGTCACGTGCCCTGTCCTTCAGGAGACAGGACGCCAATCTGACCTTGTCCCCCTCGGGACATCTGCTAGTGCGGAATGCGTTGGCCACATCCGCCAACCACCTGGTACTCGCTATGGGGTCCCGTGCCCCGTGGTAGTCAGGAGCCCCGCACGCCCTGAACTCCCTGAAAGTGAGGGTGCGCGACCCCATCACGGCCGCCATCTCAGTACGGAAGGTACTCAGTCTCTCATCCATCATCTCCAAAATGCCCTCCTTGATCGAACCGAAGATCACAGGAGTCTGCTCAAGTATGATGCGAGTAATCTCAGAAGAAAGGAACTCTCTGGTCTGCTCATCCATCTGTCCGACCTCCGGGTCAGATCCCGATCCTGATCCTCCTCCGGCATCTGAACTGCCGGCTGCTGGCCTCGGACGCAAAACTACCATTCTGAAACATATCATAACAACATCAGAACATTGAAATATTTCAAGGGATCATAATACGACTACTAGCTTCCTGGTCTAATCTTGGCCTTCCTTGACTCGAGTACGGATCCTCTGTTTCCAGTAGTATGGGCCCCTACTACCTTCCACATCTATCCGTACTTTCCTCAAGAACTGCCTCGACTTCCCCAAGTCGCTTCTACCGCTGCTATTTTCTGCTACCCTCACCCTAGGCTTGCCCTAGAGAAAACTCGAGCTCAATACGACTAGTCCTCAGCTGCTGTAGGTCTCCTTGCACTGCCAGTTAGCCATCACCTGAACACCATCACATGTGATGAGGATCGGATAATCCTTCAAGTAAAAGATCCGTCCCTACAACGGTTGGACTCAAACAAGAGCTGCGCAGTAGGGCCAGTTCCAACACTCTGGGATTATTCAAACCTGATTACATGTGGTGTGACGTGTCCACCTAATGGCTAACTCCCATTACTCGAATCCCACTAAGCACAAAGCAAGCAGCATTCGGACAAGGGAAACAGACTCACGCAAGCTATTCTTATAACAAGAAATTGCACTAGCATAGGATGCTAAGCTCACACTATCAGGCATAACCTAAACAGGCTATCCTACTGCTGTCTACTCAATTCTAGCATGCAATATTCATAGAGCTGTAACACATAAGCAGACATATAAGGCATTCTCCTACACCCTTAGTCCTATTCTAGCATGCTGTTCTACTAAACTGAAATTGAACAAATAACTTGTATGGGTAATTTGGGAGTACTTACTTGAGCTCGGTTGACCGCATGCACACACCTCTATCTTAAAACAATTCTTTTCCTCCTAAGTGTTTTCAAAATTCTTTTGTAAAAACATTTTATTAAAAATCTTTTATTTCCCCTTAGTTTGAGTTCAGATACACCCGAGAGTGTATCCGAATCCCTCAAACCAGGGCTCTGATACCAACTTGAAACGACCCAAAAATACGACCCAAAAATTTTGTTTTTAATATAATCAAAACTGCAATCAGAGCATCATATAATAAAACCATACGTGATGTATTCCAAAACATAATAAAATACTGTGCGGAAAAACTGTATCATACTACATCAGATCAAACATTTAAATCAATCCCAGGCTAAAGCTGAGGCGGTGGTGTGTGCGATGCCGTCATCCAGAGCTCTTCCCTTTGCTTGCGGAAGTACCTGAAACCAAAACTGAAACTGTAAGCACGAAGCTTAGTGAGCTCCCCCAAACTACCACATACCATACAATAACACATAAACACATATTGGGCCTTGCCCACTGCATCGGGCCGAAGCCCGGAAACTGCATCGGACCAAAGTCCGGAACTGACTGGGACCTTGTCCCCTGCATCGGACCGAAGTCCGGAACTGACTGCATCGGACCGAAGTCCGGAACTGACTGCATCGGACCGAAGTCCGGAACTGACTGGGACCGTGTCCCTTGCATCGGACCGAGGTCCGGGACTGACTGCACATAGCATAGCATATCATAACCATTTATATTGCATACTGCATCGGGCCGTGGCCCGGAACATAAACACATACACATAGCACATAAAACATGTATGAACCACGAAGGCACCAAACATACGAACTACTACATCGGGCCGAAGTCCAGAAACTACTATTAACTGGACGGGCCGGCATTGTGGCCTTAGACCCGTCCCTACGGAAAGGAGACTCACCTCGTAAGCTAGCGGATGAGTGTGTGGCTCGGAAAGCTAACGGCTGCTGCTCCTGAATCTCCTCGGCTACAAATCCATAAACACACTCAATCAATCACTAGCACTATACTCAGGGTAAAATGACTCTTTTACCCTTGGTCAAAGTTGACTTACTCAGGGCTGACTCGCCGAGTCGGGATACCCGACTCGCCGAGTCCTAGACTCTCCGTTCAACTCTTACATGCTGTTACTCGTCGAGTGTGGCATCGACTCGACGAGTACCCTCTGGATCCAAGAACTCAGATGATCTTCATCCGACTCGCCGAGTCAGATGAACAGACTCGACGAGTTGTTCTTAATCCTCAAGGAGATTGCCTTGGACTCGCCGAGTTGTATGAACAACTCGCCGAGTCCCTCCATTACTGAGTCTACTCTTAACTCGCTGAGTCCACTCCCTAACTCACCTCGTCCACTCGACACTGAAGAAACTGGAGAACTCGGGACCCGCGACCTGACTCGTCGAGTCGTCCTTCCGACTCGCCGAGTCGCCGCCATGCAACATATTTTTACTCGATTTCTCTTGAATCCAACACATGCAAATGATAGATCTAGGTCCATTAAGCTGTTTTACCACGTAAAGTTTCCAACTTTACGTGCACAACCACATGAATGAGGGAAATAAGACTAAAATATGCACAATAAGGGTAGATCCATGGCTAATAAGCAATGTAACCCCAAAAAGACAGTGGATCTGGACTCTTCAACACCCCAACACTCAGATCCAAAGGTATTTCGGCTTAATAATACAATCAAGCAAGCATAAAGCTTGGAACAAGCATCAAATAGCCCTTAAAAGAGCTCTAATGGAAGTTTAAGCATGAAACCAGAAGAGAACTCCGAAAATACCTGAATAAGTTCACACTTGATCTTGGATCTTGGCACTAGAACTCGTTTCCTTGCTTCCTTCTTCTTCTCCTTCTTCACCCCTTCACAAAATGGAACAAGATCACTTATAAGCTCACAAGAGGAAGGTTTAGGGTTTCTCACAGTGCTCTCAGGGGAAAGTGACGAGATGGAGGCTATAAAGGGGTTTAAATAGTGAGCAAAACCCGGGGAGTTAGGGTTTCACCCAGACGGATGGACTCGCCGAGTCCAGGATATGGACTCGCCGAGTCGCCGGCTTCCGCTTGCCCAAGATGCGCGACCCGACTCGGCGAGTCAGGCTAGAACTCGCCGAGTCCCTCTTGAAAACTTAGCCCAAAACAAATTAATTAACATACCGAAAACGGGTCGTTACAATAGGAATTGAAGCTCTTGGTTTGGAACATTTTACTTTTGTAACATGAGGCTTGTCGCAAACTTTCAACTCTTCTTCCATCAACTTTTCAATCTCCTCTAGCTCATTAAGACTTTGTCCTTCCAAATTAGTCATCCTAAGCACTTCATCTCTTGGCATGTCATAAATCACTTTTGGATTCATTTCAAAGGTAATTTCTTCATCTTCAACACAAAGTGTGAGTTTTGATTCATGAATGTCAACAAGGGCTCTCGCGGTACTCAAAAATGGTCTTCCCAAGATTATGGGAAGTTCTTCGTCTTCTTTCATGTCTAGAACCACAAAGTCGATTGGAAAAATAAATTTTCCCACCTTTACCGACAAATCTTCAATGATTCCTCGTGGGTGAGTGATCAAGTGATCCGCCATTCTAAGGTAGTGTTTGTTTTTTTGTCTGCAGATCTGCGTGACCTCTTTTGTCTGCGCCGCGCAGACCACACGCAGACATTGGCCTTCGCAGACTGTTTGTTTTTTTGAAGACTGCAGACCTAAAAATGTATGCGTGTCATCTTCTTGGCGCAGACATGGACCAGAGTCTTCTAACATCTTCAGACATCTTCTAGCCTAAAAAAACACATATATCTTTATTTTTTTTAAGTTTTTTTAATTTATATTTTTTCCAACTTTATTCATGATAAACAATTTGAAAAAAAATACAAAACTTAAAAAAAAAACGTTCGACGATACAAACATGATATTTTTGAGACAAATTTATAAATAAAGATTTATTACAATAATAGTCGTTGAAGTATTTTATATAAATATGAAAAAAAATCATAATATATTCTTATATTTTTTTGCCAAATTTCGTAAAACATTATTTAATATAAGAGCGTCAATTTCTCGAGAAAATATTTATGGTATGTTTTTAATGGATTTAATTGAAAAATCGAAGTTTTCTTCCATCCATTTATGTATCAAATTCTTGATGCCTAATTATAATGTTTAGTTATAACTTTGCAACCAAAGTTGTTAGTTTTTATCAAATATATATGTTAATTCATACCATTTTTATTTTTATTTTTTATACAATAATACATAAAAGTTGATGTAGATTCGTTAATTATTTATAACAAAGTCATAAAAATATTTAAAAAATCATTTTGAAGTTTAAAAAAATCAGTTTATTTTAGTAGCCCGCAGATGTTAAAAAAACAAACAGTCTTCTTTTTTCAGACTGCAGACATTTTGTTCATCTCTTTTACTGCAGATGTTCACAGATGTGGTCCGCAGACTGCAGACATTTTGCCTCAGAAAAAACAAACAGCACCTAAGGGTCATCCTCGTGTTGTATAGCTTTGGTAGACCGAGCTTCTGGTAGAGAGAATGTGGCATAAGATTGATGCTTGCCCCCGAATCGGCTAAAGCATTTATGGAAGTGGAATTTCCAAATTCACAAGGCAAAGTTAGTGGCCCTGGATATCTCATTTTGATTGGCAATCCACTGATGATTGCAGCTGAACATAACTTATTAAGGACGATTGTGGATGCTTTCTCCAACTCCTTTTGATTAGTCATTACATCTTTAGCAAACTTAGGAAGCTTAGCCATGGATTTGAGGAATGGAGCATTAATAACGAGAGATAGTACTTGCCCCATGAACTTCTTATGTTCCGGCTCCAGAGCATGCTTAATTACACGAAATGGGAATAGTAAAGGAGAATGATACGAATTTAAAAGAGAACAAAATTCCAACGACCAGGACGTGGTGAATCGTCAGAACGTGATTCACCTTTTTGCTTCGATCTTTTCTTCTTCCCCCTGTCGAACGTGTCTTCGTATTCTTTCGCAGAAAAAGGTATGTCCTTGAGCATTGATAGAATATGTCCCTTGAGCTCAAAACTTCTTTCACCTGGAATCTTTGGTGGTATAAGACATGGTACATTATCCTCACGTATATGCTTCTTGTAATCTCCCATAGTCATTCTCGTGATGTCTGCTATATCTTCAACCTCGCTTTTTATCTTGTCTTCTGAGATTTCGTTAGTAGATGTTTATGGCTCGTATCCTATTCCATTTGTGCAGGTGTTCTCTCAAAACTTTCAAAACCCTTTATGTGATTGAAAATTGCTACTTGACTCGTTGACATTCTTGTCTTTCTTTTATGAAAAGTTGATTCTGGATCGTGAAGTAATGAGACTATTGAAGTTTTAGATCCTCGGGTCATAAATCGTTGAAACAAAAACAAAATAAAACAAAATGCGTAAAATGAATAAAAATTACTAAACTAAAAATTGATTAATACATTACCATGACGTGGCAAGGATAACCACGACGTGGTTGCAGCTCATATGGAAAAATAAATGCAGAAAAATAACTTTTTTACGGCTTTTACCCCACAAAAGGATCGAATAACTAAAACCAATTAAATTAACAATCAAATAAGTCATTCCCAGGAAAAGGCGCCAAAAACTTGATGTGCACAATAGTACCTATTTGTTTTAAATTTATAATATAACTAACTTAACTAAAATATGCACCTATAGGCAGTGTACCTAGTCGGATTATAGAATAGTTTGGGTTAGTCGGGTGTTGAACACAGGGAACGAAATTTAATCAATTAATATAAATACTTCTAATTAAACTAGAAAACACACTTAAATGAGGGGTTTTTACAGATTTTTCAAGATCAGAAGAACTTAAATTAAAATACCAAATTACCAACTAAGCAAGCAAATAAACACAAACTTACTTCAAGAATTAAAGAGTACTTTTGTTCAGTTCTGATTTCACCTTCTCCTATGGTTGATATCTAGTGGATGGAATATATTGACTACCAAATTATTAACCAACTATTATGATCAAATATCTAGACATACCAATTTATGAATTACCATGCAATGATAAGCACAAGTTAAACACCAAATTGATAATAAGCACAAATTAGACAATGAATGATAATAGTTACTTTCCTATGATCAAGTTAAGTAACCAAGAACAAATTAAGATTAATTATTCTCTCTAACACAGTTAAAGTTACTAGCTTTGATTACTTTATCTAGTATATGATTAATCCTATCTTTAATTATTTAATGATCATAAACAATTAGGTGACTAATTCATACAATTAGAATGATCAACTATCACACAGAACTTGATTAGTAAGCAATATAAACTATAACTAAAACATGTTAGGGTTTTAATTATCAAACACAAGTAACACCAACATATATCATTCAATAATCGAAATCAACACATGAGTATTAGATTCATCTTCACCAAACAGAAGTAAAAGGTTTCTAGCCTCTCATGATAGCAGAAAAACACACAAAAGGCATGCAATAAAGATTAGACATGAGTATGATTAGCAAACCAAATAGTTATGTGTAGAATTCTTTTAAATCTTCTTCAACACTTAAGATCCAATTGCTTCTTGATCTTCTTCTAAGTTTCCAAAGGTTTTTGGTCGCAATTCTCCTTAGAAAATCGGTCAGAAGTCTCTCCATTCAACCTAATGATCAGATATATATAGTTGCCTAAAATCCAATCACCACGTCATGGTTAACTGCCACCACGTCGTGGTCCTCGTGGATATCCCGTATTCTCCAAGTAAGCTTATTGGTCGAGAATCTTCCATTCGCCACATCATGGTGAAACATCACCACGTCTTAGTCTTCTATCTTTAAGCTTTATTTGTATTCCTTTTTTCCTTTAGCCCACATTTTCCTGCTTCCATCTTTTTTATCCCGAGTATGTCTTTGCTAATTCAAAACATAGTTCAAACATAATAAGTACCTTTTTATCCCAAATTAAAAATAATTGTACCTAAAAATATTAAGATGGTGTATGAAATATATGGTTAAATATGCATATATCAGTAACGTCCTAAAAATTACAAAGATATTTTTGATTCATAAAATAGGTTAACCAATAAAACCCTTGTTTCAAAAACCTTCGAGTGGAATTTATTTGATTAAAACCATACATTATCAAATTCAAATTAAAAACCGCGGAAACGAATATATTCGATGCGTATGTACAGTCCCGCCGAGCTCTTCTCATGAATAACCTGAAAAACATTTCATCCACAATTGTAAGCATAAAGCTTAGTAAGCTCTCCAATATGACCCGTATTTCACCATACATACAGTGTATACACATAAAGTCCTCGGCTCTAGCGTCGACCTATCAACAAACATACACATACATATCAGTGCAGAATGTGTGAGTGTTGTGGTCCTCCCACGGTCTTACGTATGATTACCATGGTCTTTCATACAGGTTTCATGATCCTCGCATGGTCTTTCATGTAATTGTCAAGGGCCAAATCCTGGTCTTTCATACATTTCGTAAAGTCATACGTAGTTAGGGATCAAATAGACAGTCGAATAGATGACCCGCCTGAGAGCAAAAAATTAGACAAGAACATCATAATAATGCATTAGACCAAGAGTTTTCATGTTATTCAACTTAAACTACATAGAACCCAAGATATCATTACCACATAATCATGTAACATAAACCAATAACATATAATAGCATATTACATATCTTTGGCAACTAGCCTTCCTTAGTTACTCTGTCATTAACCACTACTCAGTTAAGTCCTTCGCTGGTCAATCATACATAATCCTGATAACTGGCCTTCCCCAGTTAACCTAACCAAACATAACTCCTAATAGTATCATACAATCAATAGGCAAGACCCTACCAGTCTGGCATACCAAGTCACCAAGTGTTCTAACCGCATATGCATAACAAGGAGTTATCCTAGTCAACTAGCATAAATGTACTTTAACAGTACCCCTATTCTACCATGCAAAGGATATAGAATGGGATACGTAGCATAGTGAGAAACTCACATGAACTAAAGAACCGGAGAAACACAACAACACTTTAACACCTTGCATTGCTCAATCCAATGAACGGACTAACATCGAAAGAGATAAATCCTCCATCAAAACCCAAATCCTCAAGTTTGACCGCAAGTAAAATGGTCAAAAGTTAACTTCAACGAAATTCAACGGTCAAACAAGTCAACAGCCACCATGACGTGGAGACCTCCTGTCGATATCATGGGCATGAAAGGACAAAATAGATTACATGCAGGACTTCGCCACATTGTGGACCCTCCTTGGCCATGTCATGAGAATGCCAGGACAACTCAAATGCAAATCAACATTTCACCATGTCATGGACCCTCCTTGGCCACGTCGTGGTTGCTGGATAATTTTTCTTTCTTTATTAAGAACTTAATCCTTACATATCTAAGCCCAAAACTTCAGATCTAGTCCTTCTCAAAGACTTAAGTGATAAAATTTCCAACTTTATCCATTAGGAACTCACCACTAGCATACTTGTACTCTAAAGGTACCTCTATCCTACCATGCAAAGGATATAGAATGGGATACATGTCATAGTGAGAAACTCGCATGAATGAAGAACTGGAGAAACAGATCAACACTCTAACACCTTGTACTAATCAATTCAGAAAATAGACTAACATCAAAAGAGATAAATCCTCCATCAAAACCCAAATCCTCCAAGGTTGACCCCAAGTCAAACTGGTCAAAAGTCAATGGTCAACAATCAACAAAAGTCAACGGACAACCAAGTCAACAGCCACCACGATGTGGAGACCTCTTGGCCATATCGTGGGCATGAAAAGACAAAATAGACTACATGCATGACTTCGTTACATCATGTACCCTCCTTGGCCACGTCGTAGGAACACCAAGACAGCTCAAACATGAATCAACATTTCACCACATCATGGACCCTCCTTGGCCACGTCGTGGTTGCTGGCAAAACTTTCCTTTCTTTATTAAGAGCTTAATCCTTACAAATATAAGCCCAAGACTTCAGATATAGTCCTTCTCAAAGACTTAATAGGTAAAGTTTCCAACTTTATTAGGACCTCACCACAAGACAAAATCGATCGTAAACCCTAAGTCCATAAAGTCCTTAATATGACCTCAACTTGTGCATGGAGCGAAGGGGACCAAGACTTAACATTTTTCCCATCACCTAGGACCAAAAGATGTTCACCAAACAAGCCTAAGGTTCTGGAGTTGTCCAAAACTCCAAGATTACTTCTTCAAGGGACCTATGGCTTGAAAGAAAAAAGAGAACGATAAAGGTGGAAGCTTTATACCTTCCGAAGATCCACAAGATGCGGGAGATGCAAGGTCTGAAGTAGATACACTCTTCTAACTAGCAAGCACACCTTCTTCATCATCTAGTGTAAATTAAGACTTCAAACCTCAAGAACACCAAGAGTACAACAAGAATCATAAAAGAAGGGGAGGTTATGGTTGCGTTTAGGAAGTTTGGAGGCTGAAGAAGATGCCCTAATCTTGAAGTTAAAGGATTTAAATATGGAAGAATCCATAAAAGATCATGGGCTTGGGCGCGATCATAAAACCTATATCATTTGACTCCTTCAGGTCACCAACTGGTCCATTCTGTAAAACTGGTGTTAGAGTCAAAGTAACCCAACTAGTTTGGTGCATCTTGTCCTGAACCGAAATACACCTTTTTAACTCCAAAAAATAAACATGTGGGCACCTATCTTTTAAAAGAACATACCTACCCATATATCATCCCAAAACAAAGATAAAGACCCTTTTTCTAACTCTTTTTTTGCAAAAAGATAAAAGATCAATACATTTCTCCATAAGTTTTTGACCACTTTTAAAATATTCAATTGAGTCATTTTAGAATTAATAGAAACCACTAGACCTATACTGCTAGAATCGCAATCCTACACTGCCTTCCTAAGTACCTCATGTGTCACATCCAAGGTTCTAAACGGAGTGAAGCACCTTGGCGGCAATGTTAAGCCTCAAATCATGGCGAGACATGGTGTTTTTCAAGGTGTGACGGTTTTATATACATTAAAAAAGATAAATCACATGATTATAGAATTCTTATAAAATATATCAAATTTTAAGAGTGTTATATTAACACTTAATATGAAAAGGTTAACAAAACCTTAATTACTTTAGGCTCGACCAAAAAAACTCGCACCTTGAAAAAGAACTCGTGTCATAACGCACTAAGGCACACCTTGACACGTTATTTGAGCACTACACTTAACAACCCCGTCTTAGACGTTTTCATAATTGCTACATCATGTATCATGTCATGACACACATTGGCGTGCGCCTTGGCACGCCTTTTAGAACCATTGTCACATCACATTCAAGATCAACAAACTGACAAGGGAACTCCAACAACATAGCTGACTGTGGCTGATGTTTGAGCTAAAACGACTATAAGTACATAAAAAATTAATGTCTAATTATATTCAGAGATGAAATCCAAACCCCACCAACCAAGATGCCACAAATATCAAGATGACGTCTTTTTTTATTAAATACCGTAAAAATATCCAATATCAGTCGACTAATGAACTTTGGACTTTTACGCCAAATCCAAGGCATCAACACGATCAAGATCTAAGATGGCTTTTAAAACTGTAACACAATATCAACTTCGAACTATTGGCCTATTCTGCATCAACTTCACTTTTAACATCGGCCAAGGATCTAAAAAGGTCCGACTTTTTTACTTTGATGCATGGTTCTTTGTTCATACTCCAAGCTCAAATATTACTTTTCAAAGCCTTTAAATTATATTTAAACGCAATCATGACATTTCTATCATCAACCATCAGACCTCCATGAGTCTTCCACAAGTTTACTAAAATCTTCATCAAGAAACCAGAAATGAAACACACGAAAAAGCATTGGACAGTAATCCACCTTAAGTTCATGACGATGATTGGATAACTTTCGATCAAGCACCATACCTAACAGATTTGGGATCGCCTCCAAAAGAAACTCAAAAGAACATGTCAAGTTTTCTAATTTTGGAAGCCCATTTGTTAGTCCAAATAGTTCTCAAGAACATGTCAAGTTTTCTAATTTTGGAAGCCCATTTGTTAGTCCAACTATATAACCACCATGAGGAATTGTCAACCAACCCCTCAACCTTCCTAATAAATAAAAATAATTTTGCTACATGTCATTCTCTTATTAACTTGGACACATGTCATTTTTTTTGTATTTTTGAATAAATATTTTTTTCATTTGTCATTTTCTCATTTTTTTTTATCTTTTCTTAATTAACCCATTATATTTACATCTCAATTAATAATTGTCTTAATTGAAAATAACCAATAATTACAATATTACTCATATAATATTTAATATGTATCATTTAAAATCCAAATTTTAAAATTTAAATTTCAAATTTAAATAAATTTTTATTTAATTCTTTTTATTTATCTAACCCGTATAAGATACGAGTCTTACAACTAGTTACTAATAAATTTATTAAAAGGATTTGACAAGTTGAGTTTGGAACACCGAGCCAAAATGTTCAAATATGCCTATCACGAATATGTTGGATTAACCAAAACTCACCAAACATGCCTCTAATGACTATCATTATAGTTGTACTATTATGGGTATAAATTCAATAAAAGTATCCACCAAAACTCACCAAAGAGGCAAAGATACCTATCATGAGTGTACTGGATCCTATCATTATACCCTTCTGGGCCTAACTATAATACTCATCGACTATATCCTTGGTCCACTTAACGTATTAGCATCACCTCTTAAAAGAGACTATAAAAGTCTCAATAGTGACGATCAAGTATAGAAACAACATGACTCCATAAATTAACACCAAGATCTTATCATATTTGAACATAATATGTAAGAACTTCCGACAAATAAAATATAAGGTTACGATGTTATGTCTCTCATCGATGCTTCCAATATCCCAAAGCCCATATCTACTTATTTCTTTTGTTGCTACAACTATCCGGTAGCTTCCAAGGTTTCTTATATTTTTAAATAGTACAAGTTATGTGTCCAATACTCTCTACATGGTAATAACCATCTCTACATAGACTAACAAACTTGAAAATTCTTAATGAATTCCACCTTAGTACATGGACATTGTGTACATTGATTTATCGTGTGGTTGAATTCCCCCCACCCACCCACACACACGTCCCCTTCAACCAACCAAAATTATTCGTTTTCTATTGTTCTTAACTATAAGCCTATCAACTCATAGGACCATATAACAATATTCATATGAATTCCCGAATAATAAACATGTCCGGTTTATAACAAATTTAATCAACACCTTACTTGTATGAAAATTTTAAATACCACAATATATTGCAATTTATATTATGACAAGTAGAAGGTAACATTTAATTAATATGGACTAATTCAAAAAATTTAAAATTTTGACAATTAACTTTAGGTGTCTAAAAATATATTAATTGAGATCTTGATCAGATTCCACCGATTTGCAAACTAAAATTATAATAATATTCCAATATTTAAATTTATGTCTAAAGAGACAAAAAAAAAGCGGGCTTACCCCATTGCGATCTGGGCCATATGGTTGCAATCATTCTGGCCTTCAGCCAACTCCTCCGTTATTTTGTCAGACAACTAAAAATCTTAAATGACATTAACCTACAAAAAAATGGGTTAACCCAAACCCGATTTGTTCATGTCCCTTACCCGAGAACATAGAATAATAGGTCTTATATCATAGATGACAGATGTAAATACATATATATAGACAAGAAGAAGGATAGATATTTTTATTGATTCAAGATGAAAAAGACAGTGTACAAATCAACATTTTATAGATCTTATATCACATATACGTACGAATAGCTCCCTATATAATTTTGCACTTTATTCGAAGACCATCAATAAATATATCTCTCAGTATTCAAAGTTGAGTTTGAATTTGTGCAGCCTCTTGCTTCATTTCAGTTTTAATGGCAGCAGCCAAGTGATCATAAGCTTCACACCAGGCACTCTTCATTTCCTCACTGCATTTTTCTCCCATTGCCTTCTCCACTGTTCTTATCAAAGCCTCCTTCACCACCTTTATTCATTCATTAAAAAATAAAAAACTTTTGTTTAATTTAATTTATTTAATCAAAACTCGCACTTCTTAAAACATTTAATAAATTACCTCAAAGTGAGGATCAACTATTCCTTTCTGAAGATGAACGGATCCCAAATACTTGAGTGAAGAACCAGAAACCACGACTTCACCTTTCTCCCTCAGTTGAATTGCTGACTCACATACCTTTCATCACACATGTACATATAATAAGCAATCGTGATACATGTACGTATAGAAAACAAGGGTAACAATGGGGAAAATATACATATAGATCGATGTAGTATAAGTATAACTCACCATCTTGAAAACTTTAACAGCATGGGATTTGAGCTTGGGGTTATTTTGGGGAATTTCATTCGTGTCTTTCAGAAATGAAAACAACCCTTTTGCTTCCGGGGCTATCTCCAATATCCTGTATGTTACAATTTTATCATTTTATTTCATACATACATATATTAAAATATTACAAAATAGGAAAATTTTGTTGATGCAGATTTCATGAAAACAATCAAACATACATCGCGTAAAGATGGAGACTAAGAGCAGGAATGTCTTCCTTCATCACCTCCCATGATTCCTTCACCAATGCTTCTTGCTTCTCACTAAAACCCATCTCTCTCTCTTTTCTCTTGTTGTATCACACACTGTATCTGGTATATCTATCTATGATCTATCTTATGTATGTATATATACACATATACAAGATCTTACATTGTTGAGTATATGGCAATAATATCCTTAGGGATAACGATGTAAATTGATCTCAATGTGTAAAACATCAGGCGGCATGAGCGGTTTTACCCTTGGACTTCATTAAGGGGCGCTGTGGCTTAACAAGTGGTTGCATATGTATGACCATATGTCAGTATAATATTTAATAAATGCAAATGGTGCTCTTCCAATAAAAATTGGTTACCCATTATACCATATTGATATTGCTTTAATTCTATAATTTGTGCGATTGAATGTTTGATATCGTTTCATCTTAATGTCAATGAGTAACTCGGTGAGTGGGTTGTTAGGAAAATATTACTGACACCCAAGTGATAAAATATTTATCTTTTTTAATGGATCTATTCTAATAAATAAATAAAAATTTTGCCACATGGTACACTCTTATTTTTATAATATGTCATTTTATGGTTATTTTAAATTATATTTTTTTTTCCACATGTTATTATATTAAATTCTATATAGTATTTAAATATAATAACCATAATAAATATAATAATAAATATATATATCAATTTCATTAATATAACTTTCTGTTTCAATAATTCAAAATTCTTTTTCATTTTTTTATTTCAAAATTTCCAAATTAAAGTTCAATTATTATTTTTTTGTTTATTTCTTTAAATTTAAAAGATAAATGAACATTTCAATTTCAATAATTCAATATTTTTTTTCATTTTTTTGATAAATTCAAACTCTTAAATGTTTAGACTTTCATACTATTTAACTTTTTTTAGAATAAATCCGTGTAGTGCCTGGGTGTCACAACTAATAATTAATATTTGAGTTGTTCACTAAAACTACCTTGAAAGGTAGCCGTGTTTTGTTTTTTTGTTTGTTTGTTTTTTTTTTTAAAACGAAAAGGTGGTCATGACTGGTGCCCTTGTGGAAAACTACTTCTATCCGAAATTTAATAAAATGACCATTCTGTCCATAAATAGTAAATCGTGCATACGTTTCTATTACTTTTTTTGAAATAAAGCCAAACTGCTTACATTTTCATGCTAAGGACATCATTCGCAAGTCAAATAAGGATACTCTTTCTAACAAAAAAAACCACGCTATATCTTCGCGAGTTTTTGGCATAAACGAACAAAACATTTCCAAATATTTTGAATAATAAACGGATGATGCCAAAGCCATTACAGGTTTTGCACAAAGAAAATAAATATTACAATACATATTTATGTTTCGCCCCGCAACCAAAAATGGAAGTTTGCCTCCTGTCTTCTATTGCTAATACGCACATTAATAACCCAACTTTGAACCTTAATGACTTTCTTTGAAAGAAACATATCAAAATTATTTTCTTCCAACCCCAATTAATTAAATCCATATTATACAGGAGCAAACCTGAAGTTGAATATTTATTCAGACCATAACTTCATGAATGCAGCAAAGAACGTTTTGGTGAATGACACAATCGGATTAGTTTCTTGCCTCTCTGATTTCTTTATTCCTGCTGCTTCCCTTGATTCATTGCTTAAAGAACCATGATTAGGGATACTGGATGCCTGTCATAGTCCATAAATGTAATTTCATTTACTCCAAATTCAGAAATCACTAGTAAGAGGGCTAAATGCAAGAAAAAACAGTGTACTTTCATTTATGGTGTAGTTTATAGCATCCTACTTACATTTCTTTCTATTATTTACAGCACTATACTTCCAAAAAACATTCATATCACTCATTAAGACGTTGTACTTTTTAATTTCTACCAAATTATACATTCTACTACTTCCAATTTTTTTCATATTAAGACTTTGGACTTTCAAAAATCTACCCAATTATAGCATTGCACTTCCAAAAAAAATTTCCTTATTAGGACATTGTACTTTGAACAAGCTACCCAATTATAGCATTCTACTTTCATTTTTTTCTTATTCTGACATTATACTTTGAAAAGTCTGACCAATTATAGCAGTCATAATTGCTTTATATTTGGATGACATTGCTATAATTAGGTAGATTTTTCAAAGTACAATGCTGTAGTAAAGGGAAATAAAAGTAGAATGCTATAATAAACAAATCCAATTAAAGTACGTTATAATTACTTGCATTTAACCTTATGTTAAACTAGGACTACAAATTTATCATTAGTTTAACATAACCATTGATTAAGGAAATTAAGTGGTATAAAAAGAACTCACTTTGTCTTCAGCAGGCAATGTTTCCTCAAATTTAACATCTTTGATTTCATCCTGAACAAATCTTTCATCATTACCACCATCCAATACTTCTTTCTCACTAGTTTTCTCATCAATGTTATAAACCATGCTAGAAACAGGTCTCAATGGAAAAGTCTCTACCACTACATCTTCTGACAAATGACGTATTTGACCTTGATGCACTTCAACTTCTTCTGTTTCATCTTTTTGTCCTTCCATAGCCTGTTCCATTAGTAATTCTGTATGCACTGGTTCTTCAACTCCACTATCCAAACTTCCATTATTATATCCTGGATCTTCAAATTCTTCATTTTTCATTTTTGTATGAATACTCCCATTAATCATAATATCATCATCATCAAGATTCCATCTTTGCAGTTCAGAGATCTTTCTTGAACTCAAAACTTTTTCCCGTCTTAGCTCATACTCTTTAAGTAGGGTTTGGTTGTCTTTTGGATCAAATGAAATGGAACCCAATTGATAGTTTTCCAAGAAGCTATCTAGATTCTCCATGTTCTCCTCACTTGGAGGCAATTTAGGTGGGGCCAGGACTCGATTCTCCTGAATTAGCTCACGAAAAACTTCACGCACTGTGTAGTAGGACCCACCAACTTCCTTGCGTGTGAGACGCAGTGATGGGAAACTTCCATTATTTGACCCCTGATATCTGTAAGTTATCATATTGAAAACAATCATGAAAAATAAGAACTACACATCTTAAACAACATTAAAGAAAGAAATAATTAATTACTTCTGAAACTTGGAAGCAGATTGTGAAAGCAATAGCTCGGATGATATTTACTTAAAGACAGGGAAAAAAGGAGAATAAAATGGAATGAAATTACCTCTTTATAAAAGCCTCCACCATTTCTTTTCTTTCCTCTTTTGAGCGTCTTCTTGATCTTTTCCCTCCTGCAGAGTCATTGGATTTTGCTAGGGCAAAGGTTTGCCCTAGCAAACCTCCTTTGATAACTTGCATTCGGGTGAGGGAAGAGTTCACCAACAATTACAGCTACTCAAAAAACTCTACACTAAACATGATTAACATAGAAAGGTGTTCAATATCATCTCATATCATTATATCTAAACAAAAAGGAGCATATTATTAAGTATGGCATGTAACCCTCAAAGTCAAATAAAGGAGCAAGAAGTTAGCCATGGTTTAGGGTGTAGATGTTAATTAAGTCTGAAACAACCCTAGCAAATTCAATTTCTTTTGATAGCACTACAATAGAGATATATCTCGACTCTTGCAAGTCCATTTGCAGAAATAGAACCCAAAAAATTGGCATGTATTTATTTGATTGGTAACCTATTGCTGATGTGATGCATATACAAATACTTGTAACAACCATCCTTACAGTTTTCAAAAGGTCAATAAGTTTGTATCAGGTTTCACAGTTAGGATTTCAAACAATCCAAAATATATCTCTTCACAACTAAAGGCGTCCAATTTCACTCAAACCAACTGAAAGTGTAGTTCAATCGTCGAAAATCAGACCGCTTTTAGCCTCGGTTTTATTTTCTCTTTTGAGCCAGGTTCTTAAGACAGGGCAGGAAATCGGCTTTGCTGAATGTCTCTTTTCCCGCCTATGTTGTATGCAAAATCACCAAGCGACATTCATTTTACATCATTAAGAATAAACAAGAACAGTCCAACCTAAGCAACTCCAAAAACAAGAAAGAATTTAAACGCTCTCATCCAAGAAACTTACTCCTAATTAGGGGACGTACGTATGAGATTCAATGATTCAATCAAAAAAGATAATCATCAGATCGATCTAAAATAGGAGAATGAAAATGCGAACGGACCTATATAGAAGTTGTATGTGAGGGGTTGGAAGTCGTAGATGAAAGGGTTTAAGCAATGTCAATGCCAATGCCAATGCCAAGGAGGAATTGTGAAAACCTACACACCAGTTCCGAACAGTGGACTGTCTGAAAAGTGTTTTGACTTTTGACTATAAATAGAAGGAAGGGACTGTTGGTTCACGTAGTGCTTTTAAACGATGAAATTGTTGAAGATATTGAAAATAAGTGTTGGTTCTATTAATAAAATATTTTTATCGAATGCGTTGTCATTCTTTATAAAAAATAAAAAATGAAGTATAGTTCGCAAAAATCAAATAAAATTGACATACACTTTCTAGATGTAACTTTAGAAATAAAATATAAATACTAACAATTATTAAAACTAATATCGATAGATTTTTATGATATTTTTTTCGGTTAATATATATCTCTAATAATAATAATAATAACAATAATAATAATAGCAACAAAAAATACAAATAACTATAAATATTTATAATAATAATAAAAACAATACTAAATTAGTCATAAAGCTTGAGCCTTAACATTGCTAAGGCTTGGATTAATGTTTCACAAAAGCTGGAAATTAGCAAAGATCCTAGTTATTTTGGGAGCGGATTCTTGAAAGTTCAAAAAAAAAATCCGACAATAGCTCGTTCAAAATGAATTTTTTCTCATACAACGACATGAGACACTATGAAAGATCACCTGAAATGGGCATCATCCTTCTAATGTGTGATCTTGTCCAATCATCGAAAAGGACCTAGACATTGGAATCAAACACGTACACAATCTTTTCTGATGTTTAATTTCCGGGCAACCTTAACGAAGATGATGAGAGCTTTCACTTTGAAAAATAGGCGCAAAATGTAGGCGTTCAAAATGTAATTTCTTAACTTAGCAATTTTAGAAGATAAGATGTCGAGGACAAAAAATTGTAACGAAAAGAAGAAAAAAAGTTGTGCGCCACGAAGGAGGCAATAAAATGCATCATTGAGGAGAAGTTTTGCATGATGCAATAGGGTGTTCATAATTAGATATCCAATGTTTTTTTATAGAACCAATCCAATCCAATCATCTATTGGATATTGGATATTGCCAACCGATCCAATACAATTAACCTTGGTCAACCGATACAATTAAACATTGGACAATATTAGTTTTATCCATTGTACATTTACTTCGGTTAAGTTATCTGGTATATCCATTAAATCCTTCCAATAGATATCCAACTTTTATCAAATTTTACATCCAATTATAACCAACCAAAAGCATAATAGATATTTTTAAAAAGAACATCCGCTTTAAAATATAAATTTCAAATATTCAATGCAAACCAAAATACGATAACAATCAATAGTATTAAAAATTAGTTCCACGTTCCAACTAAAATACAACAACAATATGAAGTTAGATATACACTTAGACGATAATTAGATTATAAGTGGATAATAGTTACATAATAGTTGGATGATAGTTAGATATATATGTATTAATAATTGGATAATAGTTGGATGATAATTGGATATATCAAATTGAATGATAATTGGATATCCAATCGGATAACAATTGGATTGAATTGATTCGGGTTGGGATTGGATCTAGATGGTCATCCAAAAACAGGCCGATCCAAATCCAATTTGGATGTTGAAAAATTCAAACCAATCCAATCCAATTACGCCAATGAGGTCGTGACGGAGGCACGCTCCAATTTTCCCCTCTTAGGGGTTTTTGGAGGGAATGGTGTCAAGTTCTATCTGTGTCCAAAGGAGTGAAGCTTTAATAAGAAAGTGAGTTGCTAAGGATGTTGTTGTTAACTTGTTATCTCTTCAGAAAAGGATCTACCCTGGGTTCGTTGGGTGTTATGGCATACTGCCCTATCGGATGTCACTACCGGACCCTGGGTCCGTTGGGTGTTATGGCATATTTTCCTATCGGATGTCACTGCCCGGTGCACGTTCAAAAAAAATCCAATCCAATTACAATTGGATATCCAATGTATGTTGGTCGGTTTGAACTGGATCGGTTTTTATATGTAAACCCCTAGATGCAGGAAAAATGAATGGATAAAGATATGTAGTTATTTTTGAGTTGCACGATCATTTGATTAGAACGACGTTGAATATGGTACTAGGGTGAATAATCTCAACTGATTCACAAAAGGATGTAGCTGTTAGACGGACAAAGGAGAGAGGAAGGAAAAAATAGTACTCTCCCGTGTGGAATGCATGTATGGCCTTACGGACTCTTTTTAACGCTGTCCAACTCAGGGACCAAGAATGTAATGAAACTATTCTTTAGGGACCACCAATGCAACAAAGCAAACATATGATATCACAATCTTACATATACATGTGATTATACAAAAAACAAGTAGGCAAACCATGAAGTGATTCACAATGCTACATGTAGATATACGGTTGGTTACTCATCATCGGGATACTCATCCAAAACCCTTTTTATCGTCTCTCGCTCACTGTCCGTTAGATCAAAATCATCATCCCCCAATCTTGTCCATAAATCTACACTCTCTGGATCATTACCCACTACCTGCATCAGTAGTAAAAATAATTGAAATAGTAATGAAGCTATCAGTATTTTATTGGTCTATAAATATACATATATATTATATATAGCTAGTACCTGGATATAGTTGTTGACATGGCCATCCTTGTTAACAGGAGTAAGCGATTCGTATTTATTGGTCATCCATTCACCATCAACTATGTACTTGTACTCATAACGCCCCTCCTATTCAATCATAAGTCATTTTTAGGCATCCAAATATGTATAATAAAGAAAGGAGCTAGAGAATTACAAGCAAATCTCTATGAAGGATCCATGAACCATTTTTCTCCTCATATTTTAATGGAATTCTCTGCAATGAAACGATAAATCCATCGATATATATATAAATATATATATATATATATATATATATATATATATATATATATATATATATATATATATATATATATATGTTGAAAATTTTTACAATATCTGACAATTTATGACCTACCTGACCCCATCCAACATCAAGTCCAGCTAGTTCTACTGAAGAACAATTATCACCGTTCCATGTCAGCGTGACTGATTTTGTTTTTAGGCCTGTAAGCTTTAAAAAATATATATATTCTCACTTTAAGAATAATTAAAGTAAAACACATCTTTTTATTCATGTAGTTGATTTTCATCAAGGGTGGCTTCACATTTGTATATACTTATTTACGAATTCACAAAGCAAATGATTTAAGAACTTCTCACAATGTCAGCGGTTGCACTTTTTATAGCATCCACATTTGGGAAACATTTACGTTTACTCTGCACAGAAAGGAGAAGAGTGACTTGCATAAGCATAAAAGTTTACAACAAAATGAAAATTATCAGTCATAAATTACCAGGAGTAAACTGAGTGCATCATTGAGCTTATACCCTTGAACCCAGAACATGTATGCCAACTGTCATATAAGTAGAAACCACATCAATAACTTCATCATTATAATTTATACATAATGCAGAAACAGGTAAAAGGGCATAAATGTAACTTAAGATAAGATTTTTCAGCATACAGCAGTTGCAGGAGCTCTTCCAAGTCCAGCTGTGCAATGTACGTAAGTTACTCCACCATTTTGATTAACAGCTTTGTACAATTTGCTCACCACAGCAGGAAGACGCAACCGCAAATCAGTGGCATCAAAATCTCTGTGCTCCATAATATAATATTTGTGGCTAGTGGTTACCCACTTAATCTAGACAGCTATATATGGTTGTTTCCTTTTGACTTAATTTGTTTTTGTAATGCAAGGGTAAAATGGTCATTTATTTTCATTTAGACAGTTTATTTGGTCTAAAAAAATAGACCTTATGTATACAAGACTTTACATCATTATCGATTCAGCCACTTTGCCCTTACAGAACTTAATGGGGTTAAAGAAAATCCCCTAACACATTAAGCTTAGAACACACGGAAATAGAAGAGGCCAAACAGATTTATAGGAGTTACCTTATTTCAGCACGTAGGTGTTGAATGTCATCGAATGTGGTGGCATATTCACGAATGGCATTGATGTCCACACTAAAATATCTAGTGAACAGGTAAGATGGAAAACAGGGAAAGTTGTTAGTTTCTTTGTTTTCGTGTTTAAAGGATTAATGATTAAATGTTTTTATGGATACTCGAGATCTGAGTCTTGCTGCAAGCAGTATACAGTTTTGACTTTAATACTCCGAAGCTTGTCAACATCTGCAGGAGTCTGAATGTGTAAAGTACAGGTCAGAATTTTGAATGTGTAAAGTACATCTGCAGGTGTCTGAATGTGTAAATTACCTGTAGACATGACCCAACAATTAAGTCTGGACGAATGAAGCTGTAATTCATTCCAAGCTCATGCCTGTAAGTCAAAACTGAAAGTAATATATTAGCAACCTAGGCATTATAGAAATCAACAGATACCACTGGACCAAAGGGAAAGGCCACTTGGTATTGAGTTTAGATATAAAACTTACATAATCACTGTACTCACCAGCACCCATTGCTTCTGTCATGTTTGTACTGTAAACATCAGATTTCTCCTCTTTTTTGGCATCATCTATGTTGGTACTAGGTGTAGGACTAGAAGTTGCCTACACAATCAAACATACTATATGACACATGATGATCACCATGTTTTCACTAGAAAACTAAATTTGTGAATAAGTAATTAAGTTATTGTGTGTATGAAATTACTCTTATGCAATTTGGTCCATAGAAATTACAGGTCTAGGTAATTTATATGGACAATCTATGGCAGCCACCAAAAAAATACAACCGTACTAGCCACAATTAGAGCAAATGTGAATTAATGCACATTCTCTCTTATTACAACACTCTTGTTAGAAAAGGAAAACTCGTAATTTGGTGGTAACTTTGATCCAATCTTATTCATAACATCATCTTTATGTTCCTAAGAAGCATGCAGCAGGATCTTCAACGATATCAAATTCTAGCAGATAATTGCAGCTTTGAGTGACATGATATTTCCTTAATGATCAATGCGATGGTATGACAGGGAAAACAGAATCAGTGGTTTAGAAATTCATAATCATCGAAAGCATATCACACAAAAAATTTAGCATATAGAAACATCCCTCTACAGAACAAAAATCCAACTCTGCAACAGATGTCGGATCAATGTTAGAAAGATGAGATGTTATAAGAGACTAAGAGTTCAAAATCACAATCACGTGGGAGATGTTAGTTTTTTCAAGGCGCACTAAAGCAGTCAAGTCAGAGGTGGTCCTTAACTTTCCACAAGATTCAACATAAACAATAAACGCACAAATATAACAAAAAAATACGCAATAAATTAATTACCTTTACTAAACAACTTCCTCGAAGATCAATAGCGTTCACCAATCCCTGATCATGACGAAAAACACACACACGCACTCCAAATCACACGCTTTGAAACACATATATACACACATAATGCTCGCAATTGGATCAACGAGTTTACCTTCATATTGACAAAGCTCGGATAAATTGAAGCTTTACATTTGAAGCTACGTAAAGGCAAAGCTGAATAGGATCTGATAGAATTAAAACTCAATCGATCATGGTGAATTCAACACAAATTTAGCAAAACCTCGAGGAAAATGAGAAATTGAAACGAACCTTGAAAGATTTGTAAGGCAATTCATCTTCTTATTACGTATGAATCATAAACAACTGAATGTGATGAGAGATTCTTTCAGTTCGCTTGGAGGAGAGAGAACGATACTGTTGAGTTTATGCTTTTTAGATTTTATAGAGGTTGGATTCCTGGTACCAAAAAGGGGTCGCCTTTTCAAAGATTCTCCGAAATGCCATTCACTTTCCCTCTCTTATTCACCGATACACACGCGTTTTACGTGTTATGTCAAAATCGAACTGGTCCTTCATCCAACATATATGATACGAAAACCTTAGGAAATTTTAGTGAAAAAAAAAAAGTTGATTCGACATAAATTAATCCAACATATATGATACGAAAACCTTAGGAAATTTTAGTGAAAAAGAAAAAGTCGATTCGACATAAATTAATCCAACATATATGATACGAAAACCTTAGGAAATTTTAGTGAAAAAAAAAAGTTGATTCGACATAAATTAATTTGGGTTGATACAAAGTTTAACTCGTTAGATCTGAAAATACATTTTGATAATTTTGAAAGTTAAAACTTAAAACTCTAATTTATTTGGGTCGTATTTGGTAATCATTTTCTTTCTTTCTTTTGGAAAGAAACTTTCCTAACAAAGGCTTTCCGGCTAGTTTTTTTTTTAAATGAATGTTTCTGCACCATCTTTCACACACCAACTAAGGGGGTGTTTGGGATATCTTTTTGAGAGGCAAAAGAATTTTTGGGAAAAGATACAGGAAAAAAGATGTTTGGGAAAGGCTTCTTGAAAGCTTTTTTTGGATTTTTCAAAGAGGAAAAACTGACTTTTTGGAAAAGTCAGGGAAACCTGACTTTTTAGAACTTTTTCCAAAAGTTCTTTTGCCCTTGAAAAGATACCCCAAACACCCTCTAACTCCTATTGTAGCGAACTTTCATGACAACATGGAGTTGTGGTAATAACAAATAGTACCAATAATCATTTTCCTTATGATGGTATCTATTGTTTTTCCCTTGTGGATGTATATATATAATGTTATCTATAGGGAGTGTCATGAGAATGTTAGACTAGCAAACTTTTGACAGTTTAATACATAGCCTTCAGTACAGCTGTTTCTTTATGTTATGTTGGGGAAAATGGTGATTTAGGATGTGTTGATGATGAAAAGAACGAATTTGCTTGGATAATTATCATATCGTGATTTCACGTTCTTTGAAAACTATTTGCACCGGTTCAACAAATATTTTCATATGATTATCTAATAACAAATTGCTTTTTGTTTCTAATGCACAAGAAAGAAAACACTAATTGGAATCGTATTAGGAACGAGGGAGTCGTTCCAACCCACTGAACCCACTGCTACATGAGCTTTTCTCTTTGATTTTTCTTCATCTTTCCGAACCCACAACACACGGAAATCCTATCTTTTTCAACCCACTCAACCCACTTAATTAAAAAAAATATAAAAAATAATCAAGGTAAAATCTTAATTAGCAATAGAGTTATCACCGGTACCACTCCCTCTTCGGCGGGTTGTTTAATTGGTTTCACGAACCACTTCATCCTCTCTCTCTCTACTTTCTCTCTTTCATTTTCTCTTGTACCATATGTTTTAAGACTTGTACCTTAGTTGTTTAGTATTTTTTTTTAATTGAGTGGGTTGAAAAAGATAGGATTTCCGTGTGTTGTGGGTTCGGAAAGATGAAGAAAAATCAAATAGAAAAGCTGATGTGGCAGTGGGTTCAGTGGGAACGACTCCCTCCTCCCTTATGAATCGTTATTCAATCCGTGAGAGCCAAAAAAAAATGGAATATCACATACAACAAAATATTCACCATCAAACTCACTTTATATAAGCGTGCATTCTGCTCCACCGAACTTGCTTCAAAACACACTTTGATCCCCTTCGTATACATATAAATACCAAATACACCAAAAATGACAAATGACATTAAAATCACCTAACATGTTACCACATAGATATCGTATAACAAATTTGTTGGAGCGACACATCAGATAGCTAGAGAGTGTCTCATTCACCTTTAATATATGCTTAAATGTAGACTAAAATGCACAAATGGTCCCTGTGGTTTGTCGAAAATTGTCACTTTGGTCCAAAAATGTTTGGACTAGCATTAGAGGTCCAAACTTTTCATTTTGCTGCGAGTTTGGTCCAATTTGCTATAAACTTTTTCATAATGAAGAATTTGCCCTTATTTTTTCATTTTCAGTTTTTTTATTATTATTTAATGATATTTCTGATTAAAAGAAAATTTTCCTTTTATATTTTATTTTTATAATTTTTTATAACTAAAAAAAATTAAAAAAAAAATGAAAATGCTCTCTCTCTCTCTCACACACATCTAACCCGATCTATTAAAGAACGGTGGTGGATCTTCATAGCATAGATGGTTTCACAGTGGATCATCACAACCTCGACGGCGAGGGATTTCAGATTGAAGCTCCCACAACAAAACCTAACCCTAAAGTTTCAGGCGGCGACACATAGATCGAAGTTAGGGTTTGTAGCGGTGGCAGCGACAACTTTGTCAATCTCCTTTTCGTTCTCTCTCACACACACAAATCTAAGGTGGAACACCACCTCTCTCACTATCTCTTTTACATAATGGGTTTCAGATTAATTGAAGAACTAATGCAATGATTTTTCGTTTTGATTTTGGGGATTTTGCTTCAATTGAATGTGGACTCACAAATTTGGTTTGACCCCTTTTCACTTCTGTCACCGACCCTTTCATTTTTGGTGTATCATCTGGCTTAGATGTCGATAAATGGAATAATATTGGAATTTTGGTGTCTGAACAAGACAAGGGTGAGGATTAAAAGCAAGGTTTCGTCAATGATGGGGGTTGGGGGACCAGGTGGCCTGAATGATAGCAACCTTTGAGGCAAAGTTTTCGGACTTATGGTTTCAGCAGGTAGTGATGACAATGGCAGTGTTGGGGCGGCGGTGGTGCCATTGAAATGGTGAAGACGTTTACTGTGGTAGGGATCTCCTGGTGGTCGAAATGGCAGCTTTGGAGTAGAGGTTTTCATCGTGCTAGAGGTATTCACGATGGTACGTGGTGGTAGTTGCAGGTTTGAAAGATAAAGACTAAAGGAGAAAAACATATCCTCCTTCAGATTAAAACCCATCTCATTTTTCTGTTTGTAGGTATAAGAACATGGGATGAAGAGGATGAAGTTAGTTTAACAAAGATCCAATCAATACATTTTTTAGATTGGGATTCACTATAGAAAAATAAAAAAAATGATAGGGAAGACAATGGCAGGAGAGAGAGAGAGAGAGAGAGAGAGAGAGAGAGAGAGAGAGAGAGAGAGAGTATGTGTGTGTGAGAGTTTGCATTTTCATTTTCTATTTCTTCTGTTATAAAAAAATTATAAAATAAAATATAAAAGGGAATTTTCTTTTAATTTTTATGTTAATCAGAAAAATCTTTAAATAATAAAAAAAGTGAAAAAGAAAAAGTAAGGGCAAATTCGTCATTATGAAAAAGTTTATAGCAAATTGGACCAAACTCGTAACAAAATGAAAAGTTTGGACTTCTGGTGCTAATCCAAACATTTTTGGACCAAAGTGACAATTTTCGACAAACCACGAGGACCATTTGTGTAGTTTAGTCTTAAATGTACCATCTCCCCTCAACAACTCTTTTAGAAACAAAATCTAGAATTTCACATTTCTTATACCAGTCTATTTTACCGATTTAACTAACAAAAAAGCTCATTTGTAAATATCGCACATATGGTAACATAGTAACATGTGTAAAAAAAGCTATCGTCTTATCCTTTCAAGGTTTTTTTACCACTTGTCAAGTTCTCAAGAGTTTTGCCACATGTAATTTTGTGGGGAAGTTTTAGAATTATTATTATCCACTTGTCATTTTTTGGGAATTTCTATTTTTTTTAAAATAAAATTTCATATAAAAAAGAGAATCATTCTATTAATTTGAAAATAAAGTCTCATAAATGCTCTAAAGAATATTTGATTTCTTTTATAAATGTTCCAAAAGATTACATTATGTTATATAAAAGTATTATTTTATAAAATATTTAATGTTTAAATTTTTATATTAAATTTTTATTTTTAATAAACCCATGTAATACACGGGTCTCACACCTAGTTTATAACAAAATTGATTGATTTAATATTTCCATATTCCAAAGGTTTCTTGCATAGTGATATTAACATGCACCCTTTGGGGTAACTTTAGACCATTATCTCCACAAAAAGGCTATCCGGCCAACAGGTTGAACTAATCAAAGCAAGCCGGGTTAAGCACATGGAAGGAAGATGAAATTGGTCAATACTACTTGGTGCATACTAAAGAGCCTAAATGTGAGTACAAAAATAAATATACATCAAATAAGTAACAACAGCAATTTAATAGAGTAAATTTCAGTCTAAATATACTATTTACCACCGTTGCAGTGTATTTAATACTTTGAAAAAAAAAAAAAAAAAACGCCATAGTCACTAATTCTTCCTTTTCTATATATGTGTCTTGCCTTGTAACCAAAAATGTGACTTAAAACTCATCTTCCACAAGACTCACCAAAAGGGTCTCTGATATATCTTGTAGCAGTCAGTTGTTGCCATGAGTTACAATTTACATGATATGATAAGAATTGAGGATGGGACCCACCAAATTTACCTTATCATGCTGATGATAGATAGATATATATAGATATATGTAGTTTCATTTCCAAATCATGTCCCCTAAGAATTGAAGAGCTGGGACACCTCTAATTTCAACATCAACAAGAGGCGCCTGTACCAGAAGCAAACTAGACAGCTCTGGATCACTTCTGATCATGTCAATTGCACGTGTCTGGTCCTGAAATATCAAATATATATTTACAAAATGAAATTATAATATTCACACGAAAAGAGAATATCTTACCTTCCTTTTCATAGCACAAAACTTGCAGTCAGAAGCAGATGGGGGAAGAATTTGATTAACAATAAGTCTTTTAACAGGAACATTTTCCTTTGTAAGTGAAGCACGCAGTCTCGATGACTCATTGATTGCCATCACCTTAAATAAATAAAATATATATCTTGTATTAAAATTTAAAGAAAAACAAAATTTGTAGATGTTTCTAGAAGGTATTACCGTTGGAATCGTGACTATAACAAATTCTGTTGAGTTGGTGTCACGAAAAAGCTCGCGTACTTTAACCATTCTTTCACGTAGTTTCTCCAGTTTATCAGACTACATGAGAAAGAGAAAACAGAAAAATGGCATGTTATCATTGCTCTAGAGTCTAGTATTTCATTACAAATCTTATTATATTATTTAATATTTATAGTGCTTACAGCATCTTGACGAGTTTCTTCTTGCCCAAATACATTTTTGATGGCTGAAGTAGCTGATGATATCTTTTGTCTAAGCTGCAAGTAACATGCAAAATTAAACATAAAAGTTATTGCCAGGTTATACTATATATAAAAGTATAAAGGCTACAGATTTTGAAGTAAAGAAGTGGATAGTATAAAGTATAAACAATAATGGGTTCTAAATTTCTAATATCATAATAAAATTACAACAATTTCCTTTTTCAGGATGATCTATAAAAGTTGCAACAACTTTCTTGAAATTTCGAGAGTTAAAAGAGCAACAATATTGTTGTATTTTGTTGATTTTTAACGAATATATTGTGCAAATGGTTTAGTATTGTTCTATTAAACTAAAATGTTGACAAGACTGACTGAAGAAAGTGAAAATGCTTTTAACTTAGATGACTTAAGAGGGACACTTTTTTAAACTATAGCAACTAGTCTAGGTATGTTTTAAATAAGTTAATATAATGATTTGGCTACATTGGGTTTCTTTATTCAAATAATCAAACTATTGCCTATATATAACAAGTCAAAAGTTGCATTATTTGATTGAATACATAGTTTTAGGAGGGCGGTTTGACTATTTATCAAATGTCAACAATACGCATTATTATATGGAGAAAACAGAATCTTGTAAAATGAAGTCGATGGCATGGATCCTTTCAGTGATGAGAAAGAGTAAATATAATCCATACTTGTAACTTGAGAAAATTTCAGTAATGGAAATCAATGCAGTTTTCATGACATAATCTTTTAAATTGTCCGATTCTTGGTTAAAAGATCTCATAATTACTAAACATAAAAGTTCCTTGCAATGATATAATAAAAAATCCAAATTTTCCAAGTTTAGAACTTTACCTTCAATATCTTCCCAATTGATGCATCCAAAAAATCAGGCAATGACAAAAGCCGAAGAGTATGACCCTGTTACCACATCTTATTATGTTCAGAAAATTACCCTCAACACAAAAAATAATAATAATAATTAAAAAAATTAAAAAGTACAATTGTCTTCCTTACCGTGGGTGCAGTATCAAAAACTATACGTGTAAACATGTTATATTCTTGTGATTCAAGAAATTGAATAACCTGCCAAAAGATTTACACAATCAACAAGACATTTTAAAAAAGGGAGAATATATTTGCTACAAAGTCAAAATATATAAACCCTAATATTAATTATTACCTTGGAAATAGCAATAGCTTCATCTAAACCAGGAGGAGGTGTATCCAATAGCTCCCCTAGCTTCAGCTCTCCTAACTTTGTTGATCAACAATCATAAAATAAATAACACAAATAATCAAATACTTTGAAAAAATAAGTACTCCAAAACGAAGTATGCACAAAAAGAGGCTCAAAACAAACGACAGGGACAATGTAACTCAAAAATAGAGATGGCAATTCAAACTATTTATGTGAAAATGTGTCAATTTGTTGCTAATGGCTCTAATGGGTAAACTTTCAAAGTATAGTGTCCTGATATGAAAAAAAAATGAAAGTACAATGCAATAACTGGATAGATTTTCGAAAGCATAATGCTTTAGTAAGAAAAAAAATACATTGTTGTAAATTTGTGATAGAAAGAAGTGTAAGTAAGATGATATAAAAGAAAAATAAAAGAAAGTGGGTTGCTATTTCTTGCAATTGATCCTTAACTAAACAATGGAAGCTTAAAAAAGATTTGGTTAGGTGTTTTACTTGGTCAGCAAGCATTCCAAGACCCATGCCATCCATGAAGTCTTTGACTCCAGTTCCACCATTCTTCTTGCTTACATCACGAAACTCTTCTCTAGCTTTTTCAGGATTTATCTGCCACAAGTTTACAACTATCAATAAAAGGCATAAAAATCAATATGAAATAAGAAGAAATGTCAAAGCAAATGCCTTTCTCATCAAACCTCAAGGGCAAAGAGAGGAGAAAGGGGCCCTTCAACAGG